>NW_026287423.1:92500-97500 GCF_023373465.1 Oncorhynchus keta | reverse complement strand
AGTGTTAGTCAGGGTTACGTAGTGTAGTAACACACCTCAGTGTTAGTCAGGGTTACGTAGTGTAGTAACAGACCTCAGTGTTAGCCAGGGTTACGTAGTGTAGTAACAGACCTCAGTGTTAGTCAGGGTTACGTAGTGTAGTAGCAGACCTCAGTGTTAGTCAGGGTTACGTAGTGTAGTAACAGACCTCAGTGTTAGCCAGGGTTACACTGTGTAGTAACAGACCTCAGTGTTAGTCAGGGTTACGTAGTGTAGTATCAGACCTCAGTGTTAGTCCAGGGTTACGTAGTGTAGTAACAGACCTCAGTGTTAGTCAGGGTTACGTAGTGTAGTAACAGACCTCAGTGTTAGTCAGGGTTACGTAGTGTAGTAACAGACCTCAGTGTTAGTCAGGGTTACGTAGTGTAGTAACAGACCTCAGTGTTAGTCCAGGGTTACGTAGTGTAGTAACAGACCTCAGTGTTAGTCAGGGTTACGTAGTGTAGTAGCAGACCTCAGTGTTAGTCAGGGTTACGTAGTGTAGTAACAGACCTCAGTGTTAGTCAGGGTTACACTGTGTAGTAGCAGACCTCAGTGTTAGTCAGGGTTACACTGTGTAGTAACAGACCTCAGTGTTAGTCAGGGTTACACTGTGTAGTAACAGACCTCAGTGTTAGTCAGGGTTACACTGTGTAGTAGCAGACCTCAGTGTTAGTCCAGGGTTACGTAGTGTAGTAACAGACCTCAGTGTTAGTCCAGGGTTACGTAGTGTAGTAACAGACCTCAGTGTTAGTCCAGGGTTACACTGTGTAGTAGCAGACCTCAGTGTTAGCCAGGGTTACGTAGTGTAGTAACAGACCTCAGTGTTAGTCCAGGGTTACACTGTGTAGTAGCAGACCTCAGTGTTAGCCAGGGTTACGTAGTGTAGTAACAGACCTCAGTGTTAGTCCAGGGTTACACTGTGTAGTAGCAGACCTCAGTGTTAGTCAGGGTTACGTAGTGTAGTAACAGACCTCAGTGTTAGTCAGGGTTACGTAGTGTAGTAACAGACCTCAGTGTTAGTCAGGGTTACACAGTGTAGTAGCAGACCTCAGTGTTAGTCAGGGTTACGTAGTGTAGTAACAGACCTCAGTGTTAGCCAGGGTTACGTAGTGTAGTAACAGACCTCAGTGTTAGTCAGGGTTACACTGTGTAGTAACAGACCTCAGTGTTAGTCAGGGTTACGTAGTGTAGTAGCAGACCTCAGTGTTAGTCAGGGTTACACAGTGTAGTAACAGACCTCAGTGTTAGTCAGGGTTACGTAGTGTAGTAACAGACCTCAGTGTTAGTCAGGGTTACGTAGTGTAGTAACAGACCTCAGTGTTAGTCAGGGTTACGTAGTGTAGTAACAGACCTCAGTGTTAGTCAGGGTTACACAGTGTAGTAACAGACCTCAGTGTTAGTCAGGGTTACGTAGTGTAGTAACAGACCTCAGTGTTAGCCAGGGTTACGTAGTGTAGTAACAGACCTCAGTGTTAGTCAGGGTTACGTAGTGTAGTAACAGACCTCAGTGTTAGTCAGGGTTACACTGTGTAGTAGCAGACCTCAGTGTTAGTCAGGGTTACGTAGTGTAGTAACAGACCTCAGTGTTAGTCCAGGGTTACGTAGTGTAGTAACAGACCTCAGTGTTAGTCAGGGTTACGTAGTGTAGTAACAGACCTCAGTGTTAGTCAGGGTTACGTAGTGTAGTAACAGACCTCAGTGTTAGTCAGGGTTACGTAGTGTAGTAACAGACCTCAGTGTTAGTCAGGGTAACGTAGTGTAGTATCAGACCTCAGTGTTAGTCAGGGTTACGTAGTGTAGTAACAGACCTCAGTGTTAGTCAGGGTTACGTAGTGTAGTAACAGACCTCAGTGTTAGTCAGGGTTACGTAGTGTAGTAGCAGACCTCAGTGTTAGTCAGGGTTACGTAGTGTAGTAACAGACCTCAGTGTTAGTCCAGTGTTACACTGTGTAGTAACAGACCTCAGTGTTAGTCCAGGGTTACACAGTGTAGTAACAGACCTCAGTGTTAGTCAGGGTTACGTAGTGTAGTAACAGACCTCAGTGTTAGTCAGGGTTACGTAGTGTAGTAACAGACCTCAGTGTTAGTCAGGGTTACACAGTGTAGTAACAGACCTCAGTGTTAGTCAGGGTTACACTGTGTAGTAGCAGACCTCAGTGTTAGTCAGGGTTACGTAGTGTAGTAACAGACCTCAGTGTTAGTCCAGGGTTACACAGTGTAGTAACAGACCTCAGTGTTAGTCAGGGTTACGTAGTGTAGTAACAGACCTCAGTGTTAGTCAGGGTTACGTAGTGTAGTAACAGACCTCAGTGTTAGTCAGGGTTACGTAGTGTAGTAACAGACCTCAGTGTTAGTCAGGGTAACGTAGTGTAGTAGCAGACCTCAGTGTTAGTCCAGGGTTACACAGTGTAGTAACAGACCTCAGTGTTAGTCAGGGTAACGTAGTGTAGTAACAGACCTCAGTGTTAGTCCAGGGTTACACAGTGTAGTAACAGACCTCAGTGTTAGTCAGGGTTACGTAGTGTAGTAACAGACCTCAGTGTTAGTCAGGGTTACGTAGTGTAGTAACAGACCTCAGTGTTAGTCAGGGTTACGTAGTGTAGTAACAGACCTCAGTGTTAGTCCGGGTTACGTAGTGTAGTAACAGACCTCAGTGTTAGTCAGGGTTACACAGTGTAGTAGCAGACCTCAGTGTTAGTCAGGGTTACGTAGTGTAGTAACAGACCTCAGTGTTAGTCAGGGTTACGTAGTGTAGTAGCAGACCTCAGTGTTAGTCAGGGTTACGTAGTGTAGTAACAGACCTCAGTGTTAGTCAGGGTTACGTAGTGTATTAACAGACCTCAGTGTTAGTCAGGGTTACACAGTGTAGTAGCAGACCTCAGTGTTAGTCCAGGGTTACACTGTGTAGTAACAGACCTCAGTGTTAGTCCAGGGTTACGTAGTGTAGTAGCAGACCTCAGTGTTAGTCAGGGTTACGTAGTGTAGTAACAGACCTCAGTGTTAGTCAGGGTTACACTGTGTAGTAGCAGACCTCAGTGTTAGTCCAGGGTTACGTAGTGTAGTAACAGACCTCAGTGTTAGTCAGGGTTACACTGTGTAGTAGCAGACCTCAGTGTTAGTCCAGGGTTACGTAGTGTAGTAGCAGACCTCAGTGTTAGTCAGGGTTACGTAGTGTAGTAGCAGACCTCAGTGTTAGCCAGGGTTACGTAGTGTAGTAACAGACCTCAGTGTTAGCCAGGGTTACACAGTGTAGTAGCAGACCTCAGTGTTAGCCAGGGTTACGTAGTGTAGTAGCAGACCTCAGTGTTAGTCAGGGTTACGTAGTGTAGTAGCAGACCTCAGTGTTAGCCAGGGTTACGTAGTGTAGTAACAGACCTCAGTGTTAGCCAGGGTTACACAGTGTAGTAGCAGACCTCAGTGTTAGTCAGGGTTACACAGTGTAGTAACAGACCTCAGTGTTAGTCAGGGTTACGTAGTGTAGTAACAGACCTCAGTGTTAGTCAGGGTTACGTAGTGTAGTAACAGACCTCAGTGTTAGTCAGGGTTACACAGTGTAGTAACAGACCTCAGTGTTAGTCAGGGTTACGTAGTGTAGTAGCAGACCTCAGTGTTAGTCAGGGTTACGTAGTGTAGTAACAGAGCTCAGTGTTAGTCAGGGTTACGTAGTGTAGTAACAGACCTCAGTGTTAGTCCAGAGTTACGTAGTGTAGTAACAGACCTCAGTGTTAGTCAGGGTTACACAGTGTAGTAACAGACCTCAGTGTTAGCCCAGGGTTACGTAGTGTAGTAACAGACCTCAGTGTTAGTCAGGGTTACGTAGTGTAGTAACAGACCTCAGTGTTAGTCAGGGTTACGTAGTGTAGTAACAGACCTCAGTGTTAGTCAGGGTTACGTAGTGTAGTAACAGACCTCAGTGTTAGTCAGGGTTACGTAGTGTAGTAACAGACCTCAGTGTTAGTCAGGGTTACGTAGTGTAGTAACAGACCTCAGTGTTAGTCAGGGTTACGTAGTGTAGTAGCAGACCTCAGTGTTAGTCAGGGTTACGTAGTGTAGTAACAGACCTCAGTGTTAGTCCAGGGTTACGTAGTGTAGTAGCAGACCTCAGTGTTAGTCAGGGTTACGTAGTGTAGTAACAGACCTCAGTGTTAGTCAGGGTTACGTAGTGTAGTAACAGACCTCAGTGTTAGTCAGGGTTACGTAGTGTAGTAGCAGACCTCAGTGTTAGTCAGGGTTACGTAGTGTAGTAACAGACCTCAGTGTTAGTCCAGGGTTACACAGTGTAGTAACAGACCTCAGTGTTAGTCAGGGTTACGTAGTGTAGTATCAGACCTCAGTGTTAGTCAGGGTTACGTAGTGTAGTAACAGACCTCAGTGTTAGTCCAGGGTTACGTAGTGTAGTAACAGACCTCAGTGTTAGTCAGGGTTACGTAGTGTAGTAACAGACCTCAGTGTTAGTCAGGGTTACGTAGTGTAGTAACAGACCTCAGTGTTAGTCAGGGTTACGTAGTGTAGTAACAGACCCCAGTGTTAGTCAGGGTTACACAGTGTAGTAACAGACCTCAGTGTTAGTCAGGGTTACACAGTGTAGTAGCAGACCTCAGTGTTAGTCAGGGTTACGTAGTGTAGTAACAGACCTCAGTGTTAGTCAGGGTTACACTGTGTAGTAACAGACCTCAGTGTTAGACAGGGTTACGTAGTGTAGTAACAGACCTCAGTGTTAGTCAGGGTTACGTAGTGTAGTAACAGACCTCAGTGTTAGTCAGGGTTACGTAGTGTAGTAGCAGACCTCAGTGTTAGTCAGGGTTACACTGTGTAGTAACAGACCTCAGTGTTAGTCAGGGTTACGTAGTGTAGTAGCAGACCTCAGTGTTAGTCAGGGTTACGTAGTGTAGTAACAGACCTCAGTGTTAGCCAGGGTTACGTAGTGTAGTAACAGACCTCAGTGTTAGCCAGGGTTACGTAGTGTAGTAACAGACCTC
>NW_026287423.1:80000-87500 GCF_023373465.1 Oncorhynchus keta | reverse complement strand
GCGTCGTTAGGGAGGGGTTGTCTCATCGCACACCAGCAACTCCGGCTTGGACGCTGTGTTAAGAAGCAGTGCAGCTTTGGTATGGTTGTGTATCGGAGGACGCATGACTTTCATTCAACCCCCCGAGCGACTCATGTGTGCATACATTCTACGTATGGGTGGTCCTGGGAAACGAACCCACTACCCTGGCGTTACAAGCGCCATGCTCTACCAACTGAGCTACAGAAGGACCACTGTGCAGCTGTGCAGCTTTGGTATGGTTGAGTATCGGAGGACGCATGACTTTCATTCAACCTTCGTCTCTCCCGAGCCCGTACGGGAGTTGTAGCGATGAGACAAGATGGTAGCTACTAACAATTGAAAAAGGGGGTAAAATTTAAAAAATAAAAATAGTAGAAGGGAAGAATTTCATTCCAAAATGTGATATATACATTTTCAGAAATATTGTTAAATTGACATTAATTAAAACACATCCAGAGACTATTGTTTCATCTGACCACAACATGGACTAGTGAGAGGACTGGCAGGATTAATCTGACCACAACATGGACTAGTGAGAGGACTGGCAGGAATAATCTGACCACAACATGGACTAGTGAGAGGACTGGCAGGATTAATCTGACCACAACATGGACTAGTGAGAGGACTGGCAGGATTAATCTGACCACAACATGGACTAGTGAGAGGACTGGCAGGATTAATCTGACCACAACATGGACTAGTGAGAGGACTGGCAGGATTAATCTGACCACAACATGGACTAGTGAGAGGACTGGCAGGATTAATCTGACCACAACATGGACTAGTGAGAGGACTGGCAGGATTAATCTGACCACAACATGGACTAGTGAGAGGAGACTGGCAGGATTAATCTGACCACAACATGGACTAGTGAGAGGACTGGCAGGATTAATCTGACCACAACATGGACTAGTGAGAGGACTGGCAGGATTAATCTGACCACAACATGGACTAGTGAGAGGACTGGCAGGATTAATCTGACCACAACATGGACTAGTGAGAGGACTGGCAGGATTAATCTGACCACAACATGGACTAGTGAGAGGACTGGCAGGATTAATCTGACCACATCATGGACTAGTGAGAGGACTGGCAGGATTAATCTGACCACAACATGGACTAGTGAGAGGACTGGCAGGATTAATCTGACCACAACATGGACTAGTGAGAGGACTGGCAGGATTAATCTGACCACATCATGGACTAGTGAGAGGACTGGCAGGATTAATCTGACCACAACATGGACTAGTGAGAGGACTGGCAGGATTAATCTGACCACAACATGGACTAGTGAGAGGACTGGCAGGATTAATCTGACCACATCATGGACTAGTGAGAGGACTGGCAGAATTAATCTGACCACAACATGGACTAGTGAGAGGACTGGCAGGATTAATCTGACCACATCATGGACTAGTGAGAGGACTGGCAGGATTAATCTGACCACATCATGGACTAGTGAGAGGACTGGCAGGATTAATCTGACCACAACATGGACTAGTGAGAGGATCTGCAGAGAGGAATGGGAGAAACTCCCCAAATACAGGTGTGCCAGGCTTGTACCATCATACCAAAGAAGACTCAAGACTGTAAACGCTGCCAAAGGTGCTTCAACAAAGCACTGAGTAAAAGGTCTGAATACTTATGGAAATGTGATTTTTCCGTTTTTGATTTTTGATTGTTTTTGCTTTGTCATTATGAGGTATTGTGTGTAAATCCATTTTATAATGAGGCTGTAATGTAACAAAATATGGAAAAAGTCAAGGGGTCTGAATGCTGAATGCACTGTCTACAAAAGGTATCAGATATCACAGGCTCCAACAGGACCAGAGATCACAGGCTCCAATAGGACCAGAGGTCACAGGCTCCAACAGGACCACATATTACAGGCTCCAACAGGACCAGAGATCAAAGGCTCCAACAGGACCAGAGATCACAGGCTCCAACAGGACCAGATATCACAGGCTCCAACAGGACCAGAGATCAAAGGCTCCAACAGGACCAGAGATCACAGGCTCCAACAGGACCAGATATCACAGGCTCCAACAGGATCAGAGATCACAGGCTCCAACAGGACCAGAGATCACAGGCTCCAACAGGACCAGACATCACAGGCTCCAACAGGACCAGACATCACAGGCTCCAACAGGAATAGAAATCACAGGCTCCAACAGGAATAGAAATCACAGGCTTCAACAGGACCAGATATCACAGGCTTCAACAGGACCAGAGATCACAGGCTCCAACAGGACCAGACATCACAGGCTCCAACAGGACCAGAGATCACAGGCTCCAACAGGAATAGAAATCACAGGCTTCAACAGGACCAGATATCACAGGCTTCAACAGGACCAGACATCACAGGCTCCAACAGGACCACATATCACAGGCTCCAACAGGACCAGAGATCACAGGCTCCAACAGGACCAGAGATCACAGGCTCCAACAGGACCAGATATCACAGGCTCCAACAGGACCAGAGATCACAGGCTCCAACAGGACCAGAGATCACAGGCTCCAACAGGACCAGATATCACAGGCTTCAACAGGACCAGAGATCACAGGCTCCAACAGGACCAGATATCACAGGCTCCAACAGGAATAGAAATCACAGGCTCCAACAGGACCAGAGATCACAGGCTTCAACAGGACCAGAGATCACAGGCTCCAACAGGACCAGAGATCACAGGCTCCAACAGGACCAGACATCACAGGCTCCAACAGGACCACATATCACAGGCTCCAACAGGACCAGACATCACAGGCTCCAATAGGACCAGAGATCACAGGCTCCAACAGGACCAGAGATCACAGGCTCCAACAGGACCAGAGATCAATATAATGATCAGGCTCCAACAGGACCAGAGATCACAGGCTCCAACAGGACCAGAGATCACAGGCTCCAACAGGACCAGAGATCACAGGCTTCAACAGGACCAGAGATCACAGGCTCCAACAGGACCAAAGATCACAGGCTCCAACAGGATCAGAGATCACAGGCTCCAACAGGACCAGAGATCACAGGCTCCAACAGGAATAGAAATCACAGGCTCCAACAGGAATAGAAATCACAGGCTCCAACAGGACCAGAGATCACAGGCTTCAACAGGACCAGAGATCACAGGCTCCAACAGGACCAGAGATCACAGGCTCCAACAGGACCAGAGATCACAGGCTCCAACAGGACCAAAGATCACAGGCTCCAACAGGATCAGAGATCACAGGCTCCAACAGGACCAGAGATCACAGGCTCCAACAGGACCAGAGATCACAGGCTCCAACAGGACCAGATATCACAGGCTCCAACAGGACCAGACATCACAGGCTCCAACAGGACCAGGTATCACAGGCTCCAACAGGACCAGAGATCACAGGCTCCAACAGGACCAGAAATCACAGGCTCCAACAGGACCACATATCACAGGCTCCAACAGGACCAGAGATCACAGGCTCCAACAGGACCAGAGATCACAGGCTCCAACAGGACCAGAGATCACAGGCTCCAACAGGACCAGACATCACAGGCTCCAACAGGACCAGAGATCACAGGCTCCAACAGGACCAGAGATCACAGGCTCCAACAGGACCAGAGATCACAGGCTCCAACAGGACCAGAGATCACAGGCTCCAACAGGACCAGAGATCACAGGCTCCAACAGGACCAGAGATCACAGGCTCCAACAGGACCAGAGATCACAGGCTCCAACAGGACCAGAGATCACAGGCTCCAACAGGATCAGAGATCACAGGCTCCAACAGGACCAGAGATCACAGGCTCCAACAGGACCAGAGATCACAGGCTCCAACAGGACCAGAGATCACAGGCTCCAACAGGACCAGAGATCACAGGCTCCAACAGGACCAGAGATCACAGGCTTCAACAGGACCAGAGATCACAGGCTCCAACAGGACCAGAGATCACAGGCTTCAACAGGACCAGATATCACAGGCTTCAACAGGACCAGATATCACAGGCTTCAACAGGACCAGATATCACAGGCTCCAACAGGACCAGATATCACAGGCTCCAACAGGACCAGAGATCACAGGCTTCAACAGGACCAGAGATCACAGGCTCCAACAGGACCAGAGATCACAGGCTCCAACAGGACCACATATCACAGGCTCCAACAGGACCAGAGATCACAGGCTTCAACAGGACAAGGCTAAATGCATCCTGATACTCATGTTGTTAACAGGAGCCAACATGGCTGCAATAGAATGTTATTAAATACATCCTGATGCTCATTTTGTTAACAGGAGCCAACATGGCTGCAATATAATGTTATTAAATACATCCTGATACTCATGTTGTTAACAGGAGCCAACATGGCTGCAATAGAATGTTATTAAATACATCCTGATACTCATGTTGTTAACAGGAGCCAACATGGCTGCAATAGAATGTTATTAAATGGATCCTGATGCTCATGTTGTTAACAGGAGCCAACATGGCTGCAATAGAATGTTATTAAATGCATCCTGATGCAGAAACCTCAATGTCCCAACTCTCTAGATGGCAAAATGGCACCGACAGAAACGTTCGCCTCGCTTCTAGTCCTTAGGAAACTATGCAGTATTTAGATTTTTTGTGTGTATTATTTTCTACATTGTCCAGGAGATCTCAAGTATTAATACGTACAGCCGGGAAGAACTATTGGATATCAGAGAGACGTCAACTTACCAGCACTACGACCAGGAATACCACTTTCCCAAAGCGGATCCTTCGTCCGAACCACCCAAGAGGCTAAGACAAAACAAAGTTGCCGCAGGAAAGGTAGACAGAGCGGCCTTCTGGTCAGGCTTCGGAGGTGCGCACACCACGCACCTCTTCCGAGTATTTTACTCGCTAATGTCCAGTCTCTAGAAAACAAGGCAGATGGAATTAGGGCTCGTTGCGTTCCAGAGAGACCCTAATGTCCAGTCTCTAGAAAACAAGGCAGATGGAATTAGGGCTCGTTGCGTTCCAGAGAGACCCTAATGTCCAGTCTCTAGAAAACAAGGCAGATGGAATTGGGGCTCGTTGCGTTCCAGAGAGACCCTAATGTCCAGTCTCTAGAAAACAAGGCAGATGGAATTGGGGCTCGTTGCGTTCCAGAGAGACCCTAATGTCCAGTCTCTAGAAAACAAGGCAGATGGAATTAGGGCTTGTTGCGTTCCAGAGAGACCCTAATGTCCAGTCTCTAGAAAACAAGGCAGATGGAATTAGGGCTCGTTGCGTTCCAGAGAGACCCTAATGTCCAGTCTCTAGAAAACAAGGCAGATGGAATTAGGGCTCGTTGCGTTCCAGAGAGACCCTAATGTCCAGTCTCTAGAAAACAAGGCAGATGGAATTAGGGCTCGTTGCGTTCCAGAGAGACCCTAATGTCCAGTCTCTAGAAAACAAGGCAGATGGAATTAGGGCTCGTTGCGTTCTAGAGAGACTCTAATGTCCAGTCTCTAGAAAACAAGGCAGATGGAATTAGGGCTTGTTGCGTTCCAGAGAGACCCTAATGTCCAGTCTCTAGAAAACAAGGCAGATGGAATTAGGGCTCGTTGCGTTCCAGAGAGACCCTTAAGATTGTAACATACTCTGTTTCATGGAAGCTCTTTGGGGACATGCTGTCCGAGTCGGTACAGCCACCGGGATTCTTTGGTGCGTCTGCGCCGACAGGAATAAACATCTCTCAGGGAAGAAGAAAGGCGGGGGTGTATGTTTCATGGAAACATGGCTCTTTGGGGACATGCTGTCCGAGTCAGTACAGCCACCGGGATTCTTTGGTGCGTCTGCGCCGACAGGAATAAACATCTCTCAGGGAAGAAGAAAGGCGGGGGTGTATGTTTCATGATTAACGACTCATGGTGTAATTGCAGCAACATACAGGAACTCAAGTCTTTCTGTTCACCAGACCTAGAATTCCTCACAATCAAATGCCGTCCGTATTATCTCCCAAGAGAATTCTCATCAGTTATTATGACTGGCTGGCAAAACTCTGGATCGTTGCTACTCAAACTTACGCAATGCATACAAGGCCCTCCCCCGTCCTCCGTTTGGCAAATCTGACCTTGACTCCATTTTACTTCTCCCCTCCTATAGGCAGAAACTGAAACAGGATGTACCTGTGACGAGGAACATGCAACGCTGATCTGACCAATCAGAATCCACCCTTCAAGATTGTTTTGATCACGTGGACTGGGACGTGTCCCGGGTAGCCTCAGAGAATAATATAGATTTATACGTTGATTCACTGAGTGAGTTTATAAGGAAGTGCATAGGAGATGTTGTTCCCACTGTGACTATTATAACCTACCCTACCCAGAAACTGTGGATAGGTGGTGGAATTCGCGCAAAACTGAAAGCGAGAACCACCGCATTTAACCACAGAAAGATGACCGGGAATTTGGCCGAATACAAACAGTGCAGTTATTCTCTCCGCAAGGCAATCAAACAAGCGAAACGTCAGTATATGGACAAAGAGTCGCAAATCAACGGCTCAGACACGAGATGTGGCAGGGTCTACAGGCAACCACAAACTACAGAAAGAAAACCAGCCACGTCATGGACACCGACGTCTTGCTTCCCAACAAACTAAACAACTTCTTTACTCGCATTGAGGATAATACAGTGCCACTGACGCGGCCCGCTACCAAGGACTGCCCCCCCTATCCTTCTCCGTGGGCCGACGGAGGAGGGTGACAGCTAAGGTGGAGGTGATATGATCCTTGACTAGTCTCTCAAACCACTTCATGATGACAGAAGTGAGCACAATGGGGCGATAGTCATTTAGTTCAGTTACCTTTGCCTTCTTGGGTTCAGGAACAATGGTGGCCATCTTGAAGCATGTGGGGACAGCAGACTCGGATAGGGAGAGATTGAATATGTCTGTAAAAACCAGACTGCTGGTCTCTGGGCCGGCAGCCTTGCGAGGGTTAACACATTTATTTCACATTAAATAATGCTCATGTTAAACGTGTTTTATTGAATTTTGTAGTTAGTATCTAGTCCCCTGTGTGTTTGTAATGTTACTCATTCTGATCTATATAACTGGTCTTAGATCAGTACTCAGGGGGGAGAGAGACCGTCTGATCTAAACAACTGGTCTTAGATCAGTACTCAGGGGGAGAGAGACCGTCTGATCTGTATAACTGGTCTTAGATCAGTACTCAGGGGGAGAGAGACCGTCTGATCTATATAACTGGTCTTAGATCAGTACTCAGGGGGGAGAGAGACCGTCTGATCTAAACAACTGGTCTCAGATCAGTACTCAGGGGGCAATAGAGACCGTCTGATCTATATAACTGGTCTTAGATCAGTACTTAGGGGGCGATAGAGACCGTCTGATCTAAACAACTGGTCTTAGATCAGTACTCAGGGGGCAATAGAGACCGTCTGATCTATATAACTGGTCTTAGATCAGTACTCAGGGGGCAATAGAGACCGTCTGATCTATATAACTGGTCTTAGATCAGTACTCATGGGGCGATAGAGACCGTCTGATC
>NW_026287423.1:60000-75000 GCF_023373465.1 Oncorhynchus keta | reverse complement strand
GTCACTCCTTCACAGTACCTCCTTCACAGTACCTCCTTCACAGTAACTCCTTCACAGTACCTCCTTCACAGTACCTCCTTTACAGTACCTCCTTTACAGTACCTCCTTTACAGTACCTCCTTCACAGTACCTCCTTCACAGTACCTCCTTCACAGTACCTCCTTTACAATACCTCCTTCACAGTACCCCCTTTACAATACCTCCTTCACAGTACCTCCTTTACAGTACCTCCTTCACAGTACCTCCTTTACAATACCTCCTTCACAGTACCGCCTTTACAATACCTCCTTCCCAGTACCTCCTTTACAATACCTCCTTTACAGTACCTCCTTTTCAGTACCTCCTTCACAGTACCTCCTTTACAATACCTCCTTTACAGTACCTCCTTCACAGTACCCCCTTTCCAGTACCTCCTTTACAGTACCTCCTTTACAGTACCTCCTTTACAATACCTCCTTTACAATACCTCCTTTACAGTACCTCCTTTACAGTACCTCCTTCACAGTACCTCCTTTACAGTACCTCCTTTACAATACCTCCTTCACAGTACCTCCTTCACAGTACCTCCTTTACAGTACCTCCTTTACAGTACCTCCTTTACAGTACCTCCTTTACAATACCTCCTTCACAGTACCTCCTTTACAGTACCTCCTTTACAATACCTCCTTTACAGTACCTCCTTCACAGTACCTCCTTCACAGTACCTCCTTCACAGTACCTCCTTCACAGTACCTCCTTTACAGTACCTCCTTCACAGTACCTCCTTTACAGTACCTCCTTCACAGGATCTCCTTCACAGTACCTCCTTTACAGTACCTCCTTTACAGTACCTCCTTTACAGTACCTCCTTTACAGTACCTCCTACAGTGGAGAAGGAAGGAAAAGTCTGAATCCCAAATGACACCCTATTCCCTATATAGTGCACTACTTTAGACCAGAGCCCTATGACACCCTGTTCCATATATATAGTGCACTACTTTAGACCAGAGCCCTATAGGACCCTATTCCCTATATAGTGCACTACTTTAGACCAGAGCCCTATGGCACCCTGTTCCCTATCTATAGTGCACTACTTTAGACCAGAGCCCTATGGCACCCTGTTCCCAATATATAGTGCACTACTTTAGACCAGAGCCCTATGGCACCCTGTTCCCTATATATCGTGTACTACTTTAGACCAGAGCCCTATGGCACCCTGTTCCCTATATATCGTGTACTACTTTAGACCAGAGCCCTATGACACCCTGTTCCCTATATATAGTGCACTACTTTAGACCAGAGCCCTATGGCACCCTGTTCCCTATATATCGTGTACTACTTTAGACCAGAGCCCTATGGCACACTGTTCCCTACATATAGTGCACTACTTTAGACCAGAGCCCTATGGCACCCTGTTCCCTATATATTGTGTACTACTTTAGACCAGAGCCCTATGGCACCCTGTACCCTATATATAGTGCACTACTTTAGACCAGAGCCCTATGGCACCCTGTTCCCTATATATAGTGCACTACTTTAGACCAGAGCCCTATGGCACCCTGTTCCCTATATATCGTGTACTACTTTAGACCAGAGCCCTATGGCACCCTGTTCCCTATATATAGTGCACTACTTTAGACCAGAGCCCTATGGCACCCTGTTCCCAATATATAGTGCACTACTTTAGACCAGAGCCCTATGGCACCCTGTTCCCTATATATCGTGTACTACTTTAGACCAGGGTATACATTGGGTATACAGCATGCTCATGTCAACGCAGGTTAGCGTTTGTTTTGCCATGAATGTTGTTCTGTAGGCAGTTCGGCAGAGTGTTCACTGGCTGGCACAGCCACAAAGTCATACAATCTGTTTTACAAGTGTCAAATAATTAAGGACGTCAATCCGGCATTATTAAACTTCCTCTTGAACGTTGTGGTAGTAGAATACCCAAAGTGTGGTAGTAGAATACCCAAGGTGTGGTAGTAGAATACCCAAGGTGTGGTAGTAGAATACCCAAGGTGTGGTAGTAGAATACCCACGGTGAGGTAGTAGAATACCCAAGGTGTGGTTGTAGAATACCCAAGGTGTGGTAGTAGAATACCCAAGGTGTGGTAGTAGAATACCCAAGGTGAGGTAGTAGAATACCCAAAGTGTGGTAGTAGAATACCCAAGGTGTGGTAGTAGAATACCCAAGGTGTGGTAGTAGAATACCCAAGGTGAGGTAGTAGAATACCCAAGGTGTGGTTGTAGAATACCCAAGGTGTGGTTGTAGAATACCCAAGGTGTGGTAGTAGAATACCCAAGGTGTGGTAGTAGAATACCCAAGGTGTGGTAGTAGAATACCCAAGGTGTGGTAGTAGAATACCCAAGGTGTGGTAGTAGAATACCCAAGGTGTGGTAGTAGAATACCCAAGGTGTGGTAGTAGAATACCCAAGGTGTGGTAGTAGAATACCCAAGGTGTGGTAGTAGAATACCCAAGGTGTGGTAGTCAAGGTGTGGTAGTACAATACCCAAGGTGTGGTAGTAGAATACCCAAGGTGTGGTAGTAGAATACCCAAGGTGTGGTAGTAGAATACCCAAGGTGTGGTAGTAGAATACCCAAGGTGTGGTAGTCAAGGTGTGGTAGTAGAATATCCAAGGTGTGGTAGTAGAATACCCAAGGTGTGGTAGTAGAATACCCAAGGTGTGGTAGTAGAATACCCAAGGTGTGGTAGTAGAATACCCAAGGTGTGGTAGTAGAATACACAAGGTGTGGTAGTAGAATACCCAACGTGTGGTAGTAGAATACCCAAGGTGTGGTAGTAGAATACCCAAGGTGTGGTAGTCAAGGAGTGGTAGTACAATACCCAAGGTGTGGTAGTAGAATACCCAAGGTGTGGTAGTAGAATACCCAAGGTGTGGTAGTAGAATACCCAAGGTGTGGTAGTAGAATACCCAAGGTGTGGTAGTAGAATACCCAAGGTGTGGTAGTCAAGGTGTGGTAGTAGAATATCCAAGGTGTGGTAGTAGAATACCCAAGGTGTGGTAGTCAAGGTGTGGTAGTAGAATACCCAAGGTCTGGTAGTAGAATACCCAAGGTGTGGTAGTAGAATACCCAAGGTCTGGTAGTAGAATACCCAAGGTGTGGTAGTAGAATACCCAAGGTGTGGTAGTAGAATACCCAAGGTCTGGTAGTAGAATACCCAAGGTGAGGTAGTAGAATACCCAAGGTGTGGTAGTAGAATACCCAAGGTGTGGTAGTAGAATACCCAAGGTGTGGTAGTAGAATACACAAGGTGTGGTAGTAGAATATCCAAGGTGTGGTAGTAGAATACCCAAGGTGTGGTAGTAGAATACCCAAGGTGTGGTAGTAGAATACCCAAGGTGTGGTAGTAGAATACACAAGGTGTGGTAGTAGAATACCCAAGGTGTGGTAGTAGAATACCCAAGGTGTGGTAGTAGAATACCCAAGGTGTGGTAGTCAAGGTGTGGTAGTACAATACCCAAGGTGTGGTAGTAGAATACCCAAGGTGTGGTAGTAGAATACCCAAGGTGTGGTAGTAGAATACCCAAGGTGTGGTAGTAGAATAACCAAGGTGTGGTAGTAGAATACCCAAGGTGTGGTAGTAGAATACCCAAGGTGTGGTAGTAGAATACCCAAGGTGTGGTAGTCAAGGTGTGGTAGTAGAATATCCAAGGTGTGGTAGTAGAATACCCAAGGTGTGGTAGTCAAGGTGTGGTAGTAGAATACCCAAGGTCTGGTAGTAGAATACCCAAGGTGTGGTAGTAGAATACCCAAGGTCTGGTAGTAGAATACCCAAGGTGTGGTAGTAGAATACCCAAGGTGTGGTAGTAGAATACCCAAGGTCTGGTAGTAGAATACCCAAGGTGAGGTAGTAGAATACCCAAGGTGTGGTAGTAGAATACCCAAGGTGTGGTAGTAGAAAACCCAAGGTGTGGTAGTAGAATACACAAGGTGTGGTAGTAGAATATCCAAGGTGTGGTAGTAGAATACCCAAGGTGTGGTAGTAGAATACCCAAGGTGTGGTAGTAGAATACACAAGGTGTGGTAGTAGAATAC
Organism: Oncorhynchus keta; assembly: GCF_023373465.1. Taxonomy (NCBI): domain Eukaryota; kingdom Metazoa; phylum Chordata; class Actinopteri; order Salmoniformes; family Salmonidae; genus Oncorhynchus; species Oncorhynchus keta. The sequence goes on along the minus strand of NW_026287423.1, from coordinate 70,960 downwards.
CCAAGGTGTGGTAGTAGAATACCCAAGGTGTGGTAGTAGAATACCCAAGGTGTGGTAGTCAAGGTGTGGTAGTACAATACCCAAGGAGTGGTAGTAGAATACCCAAGGTGTGGTAGTAGAATACCCAAGGTGTGGTAGTAGAATACCCAAGGTGTGGTAGTAGAATACCCAAGGTGTGGTAGTAGAATACCCAAGGTGTGGTAGTAGAATACCCAAGGTGTGGTAGTAGAATACCCAAGGTGTGGTAGTCAAGGTGTGGTAGTAGAATATCCAAGGTGTGGTAGTAGAATACCCAAGGTGTGGTAGTCAAGGTGTGGTAGTAGAATACCCAAGGTCTGGTAGTAGAATACCCAAGGTGTGGTAGTAGAATACCCAAGGTCTGGTAGTAGAATACCCAAGGTGTGGTAGTAGAATACCCAAGGTGTGGTAGTAGAATACCCAAGGTCTGGTAGTAGAATACCCAAGGTGAGGTAGTAGAATACCCAAGGTGTGGTAGTAGAATACCCAAGGTGTGGTAGTAGAATACCCAAGGTGTGGTAGTAGAATACACAAGGTGTGGTAGTAGAATACCCAAGGTGTGGTAGTAGAATACCCAAGGTGTGGTAGTAGAATACCCAAGGTGTGGTAGTAGAATACCCAAGGTCTGGTAGTAGAATTTCCCAAGGTGTGGTAGTAGAATACCCAAGGTGTGGTAGTAGAATACACAAGGTGTGGTAGTAGAATACCCAAGGTGTGGTAGTAGAATACCCAAGGTGTGGTAGTAGAATACCCAAGGTGTGGTAGTCAAGGAGTGGTAGTACAATACCCAAGGTGTGGTAGTAGAATACCCAAGGTGTGGTAGTAGAATACCCAAGGTGTGGTAGTAGAATACCCAAGGTGTGGTAGTAGAATACCCAAGGTGTGGTAGTAGAATACCCAAGGTGTGGTAGTAGAATACCCAAGGTGTGGTAGTCAAGGTGTGGTAGTAGAATATCCAAGGTGTGGTAGTAGAATACCCAAGGTGTGGTAGTCAAGGTGTGGTAGTAGAATACCCAAGGTCTGGTAGTAGAATACCCAAGGTGTGGTAGTAGAATACCCAAGGTCTGGTAGTAGAATACCCAAGGTGTGGTAGTAGAATACCCAAGGTGTGGTAGTAGAATACCCAAGGTCTGGTAGTAGAATACCCAAGGTGAGGTAGTAGAATACCCAAGGTGTGGTAGTAGAATACCCAAGGTGTGGTAGTAGAATACCCAAGGTGTGGTAGTAGAATACACAAGGTGTGGTAGTAGAATATCCAAGGTGTGGTAGTAGAATACCCAAGGTGTGGTAGTAGAATACCCAAGGTGTGGTAGTAGAATACACAAGGTGTGGTAGTAGAATACACAAGGTGTGGTAGTAGAATACCCAAGGTGTGGTAGTAGAATACCCAAGGTGTGGTAGTAGAATACCCAAGGTGTGGTAGTCAAGGTGTGGTAGTACAATACCCAAGGTGTGGTAGTAGAATACCCAAGGTGTGGTAGTAGAATACCCAAGGTGTGGTAGTAGAATACCCAAGGTGTGGTAGTAGAATACCCAAGGTGTGGTAGTAGAATACCCAAGGTGTGGTAGTAGAATACCCAAGGTGTGGTAGTCAAGGTGTGGTAGTAGAATATCCAAGGTGTGGTAGTAGAATACCCAAGGTGTGGTAGTCAAGGTGTGGTAGTAGAATACCCAAGGTCTGGTAGTAGAATACCCAAGGTGTGGTAGTAGAATACCCAAGGTCTGGTAGTAGAATACCCAAGGTGTGGTAGTAGAATACCCAAGGTGTGGTAGTAGAATACCCAAGGTCTGGTAGTAGAATACCCAAGGTGAGGTAGTAGAATACCCAAGGTGTGGTAGTAGAATACCCAAGGTGTGGTAGTAGAATACCCAAGGTGTGGTAGTAGAATACACAAGGTGTGGTAGTAGAATACCCAAGGTGTGGTAGTAGAATACCCAAGGTGTGGTAGTAGAATACCCAAGGTGTGGTAGTAGAATACCCAAGGTCTGGTAGTAGAATACCCAAGGTGTGGTAGTAGAATACCCAAGGTGTGGTAGTAGAATACACAAGGTGTGGTAGTAGAATACCCAAGGTGTGGTAGTAGAATACCCAAGGTGTGGTAGTAGAATACCCAAGGTGTGGTAGTCAAGGAGTGGTAGTACAATACCCAAGGTGTGGTAGTAGAATACCCAAGGTGTGGTAGTAGAATACCCAAGGTGTGGTAGTAGAATACCCAAGGTGTGGTAGTAGAATACCCAAGGTGTGGTAGTAGAATACCCAAGGTGTGGTAGTCAAGGTGTGGTAGTAGAATATCCAAGGTGTGGTAGTAGAATACCCAAGGTGTGGTAGTCAAGGTGTGGTAGTAGAATACCCAAGGTCTGGTAGTAGAATACCCAAGGTGTGGTAGTAGAATACCCAAGGTCTGGTAGTAGAATACCCAAGGTGTGGTAGTAGAATACCCAAGGTGTGGTAGTAGAATACCCAAGGTCTGGTAGTAGAATACCCAAGGTGAGGTAGTAGAATACCCAAGGTGTGGTAGTAGAATACCCAAGGTGTGGTAGTAGAATACCCAAGGTGTGGTAGTAGAATACACAAGGTGTGGTAGTAGAATATCCAAGGTGTGGTAGTAGAATACCCAAGGTGTGGTAGTAGAATACCCAAGGTGTGGTAGTAGAATACCCAAGGTGTGGTAGTAGAATACACAAGGTGTGGTAGTAGAATACCCAAGGTGTGGTAGTAGAATACCCAAGGTGTGGTAGTAGAATACCCAAGGTGTGGTAGTCAAGGTGTGGTAGTACAATACCCAAGGTGTGGTAGTAGAATACCCAAGGTGTGGTAGTAGAATACCCAAGGTGTGGTAGTAGAATACCCAAGGTGTGGTAGTAGAATACCCAAGGTGTGGTAGTAGAATACCCAAGGTGTGGTAGTCAAGGTGTGGTAGTAGAATATCCAAGGTGTGGTAGTAGAATACCCAAGGTGTGGTAGTCAAGGTGTGGTAGTAGAATACCCATGGTCTGGTAGTAGAATACCCAAGGTGTGGTAGTAGAATACCCAAGGTCTGGTAGTAGAATACCCAAGGTGTGGTAGTAGAATACCCAAGGTGTGGTAGTAGAATACCCAAGGTCTGGTAGTAGAATACCCAAGGTGAGGTAGTAGAATACCCAAGGTGTGGTAGTAGAATACCCAAGGTGTGGTAGTAGAATACACAAGGTGTGGTAGTAGAATATCCAAGGTGTGGTAGTAGAATACCCAAGGTGTGGTAGTAGAATACCCAAGGTGTGGTAGTAGAATACACAAGGTGTGGTAGTAGAATACCCAAGGTGTGGTAGTAGAATACCCAAGGTGTGGTAGTACAATACCCAAGGTGTGGTAGTAGAATACCCAAGGTGTGGTAGTAGAATACCCAAGGTGTGGTAGTAGAATACCCAAGGTGTGGTAGTAGAATACCCAAGGTGTGGTAGTAGAATACCCAAGGTGTGGTAGTAGAATACCCAAGGTGTGGTAGTCAAGGTGTGGTAGTAGAATATCCAAGGTGTGGTAGTAGAATACCCAAGGTGTGGTAGTCAAGGTGTGGTAGTAGAATACCCAAGGTCTGGTAGTAGAATACCCAAGGTCTGGTAGTAGAATACCCAAGGTGTGGTAGTAGAATACCCAAGGTGTGGTAGTAGAATACCCAAGGTGAGGTAGTAGAATACCCAAGGTGTGGTAGTAGAATACCCAAGGTGTGGTAGTAGAATACCCAAGGTGTGGTAGTAGAATACACAAGGTGTGGTAGTAGAATACCCAAGGTGTGGTAGTAGAATACCCAAGGTGTGGTAGTAGAATACCCAAGGTGTGGTTGTAGAATACCCAAGGTGTGGTTTTTTACCTTTATTTAACAAGTCAGTTAAGAACAAATTATTATTTTCAATGACGGCCTGGGAACAGTGGGTTAACTGTCTGTTCAGGGGAGGAACGACAGATTTGTACCTTGTCAGCTCGGGGGTTTGAACTTGCAACCTTCCGGTTACTAGGCCAACGCTCTAACCACTAGGCTACCCTACCACCCCATTATCATGTCATAACTTGTTTTAATTTGCTAGTCACTCAATAATTTCCACATTTAACAGACTCTCTTACCCAGAGAGACTTACAGTAGTGAGTCATTTAACAGACTCTCTGATCCAGAGAGACTTACAGTAGAAGACAGAAACAGGGTAGTTAATAGCACAACTCCTTAGTCCTCACTGGTTCTAACTACCCTGCCTCTATGTCTTAGTAGCTACAACTCCTCAGTCCTCACTGGTTCTAACTACCCTGCCTCTATGTCTTAGTAGCTACAACTCCTCAGTCCTCACTGGTTCTAACTACCCTGTCTCTATGTCTTAGTAACGACAACTCCTCAGTCCTCACTGGTTCTAACTACCCTGTCTCTATGTCTTAGTAGCTACAACTTCTCAATCCTCACTGGTTCTAACTACCCTGCCTCTATGTCTTAGTAGCTACAACTCCTCAGTCCTCACTGGTTCTAACTACCCTGCCTCTATGTCTTAGTAGCTACAACTCCTCAGTCCTCACTGGTTCTAACTACCCTGCCTCTATGTCTTAGTAGCTACAACTCCTCAGTCCTCACTGGTTCTAACTACCCTGCCTCTATGTCTTAGTAGCTACAACTCCTCAGTCCTCACTGGTTCTAACTACCCTGTCTCTATGTCTTAGTAACGACAACTCCTCAGTCCTCACTGGTTCTAACTACCCTGTCTCTATGTCTTAGTAGCTACAACTTCTCAGTCCTCACTGGTTCTAACTACCCTGCCTCTATGTCTTAGTAGCTACAACTCCTCAGTCCTCACTGGTTCTAACTACCCTGCCACTGTCTTAGTAACGACAACTCCTCAGTCCTCACTGGTTCTAACTACCCTGTCTCTATGTCTCAGTAGCTACAACTTCTCAGTCCTCACTGGTTCTAACTACCCTGCCTCTGTCTTAGTAGCTACAACTTCTCAGTCCTCACTGGTTCTAACTACCCTGCCTCTATGTCTTAGTAGCTACAACTTCTCAGTCCTCACTGGTTCTAACTACCCTGCCTCTGTCTTAGTAGCTACAACTTCTCAGTCCTCACTGGTTCTAACTACCCTGCCTCTATGTCTTAGTAGCTACAACTCCTCAGTCCTCACTGGTTCTAACTACCCTGCCTCTGTCTTAGTAACTACAACTCCTCAGTCCTCACTGGTTCTAACTACCCTGCCTCTATGTCTTAGTAGCTACAACTCCTCAGGACGTCTGTGTCCCTGAGATAATATATATATCTGGATAGGTTTGGTGGCTCGGCCAGGTCATCACAGGCGTGGGTCACAAAGTCACAGGGAACCTACAGTACACTGACCCGGTCTGATACACTTTCCCGGTGCTACTACTTTAAACCAGAGCCATATTCCCTATATAGTGGTACTACTATAGACCAGAGCCCTATTCCCTATATAGTGGTACTACTATAGACCAGAGCTCTATTCCCTATATAGTGGTACTACTATAGACCAGAGCCATATTCCCTATATAGTGGTACTACTTTAGACCAGAGCCCTATTCCCTATGTAGTGGTACTACTATAGACCAGAGCCCTATTCCCTATATAGTGGTACTACTTTAGACCAGAGCCCTATTCCCTATATAGTGGTACTACTATAGACCAGAGACCTATTCCCTATATAGGGCACTGCTTTAAACCAGAGCCCTATTCCCTATATAGTGGTACTACTTTAGACCAGACCCCTATTCCCTATATAGTGGTACTACTTTAAACCAGAGCCCTATTCCCTATATAGTGGTACTACTTTAGACCAGAGCCCTATTCCCTATATAGTACACTACTTTAGACCAGAGCCCTATTCCCTATATAGTGTACTACTGTAGACCAGAGCCCTATTCCCTATATAGTGGTACTACTATAGACCAGAGCCCTATCCCCTATATAGTGGTACTACTATAGACCAGAGCCCTATTCCCTATATAGTGGTACTACTATAGACCAGAGCCTTATTCCCTATATAGTGGTACTACTATAGACCAGAGCCCTATTCCCTATGTAGTGGTACTACTGTAGACCAGAGCCCTATTCCCTATATAGTGGTACACTATAGACCAGAGCCTTATTCCCTATATAGTGGTACTACTATAGACCAGGGCCCTATTCCCTATATAGTGGTACTACTATAGACCAGAGCCCTATTCCCTATATAGTGGTACTACTTTAAACCAGAGCCCTATTCCCTATATAGTGGTACTACTTTAAACCAGAGCCATATTCCCTATATAGTGGTACTACTTTAAACCAGAGCCCTATTCCCTATATAGTGGTACTACTTTAAACCAGAGCCCTATTCCCTATATAGTGGTACTACTTTAGACCAGAGCCCTATTCCCTATATAGTGGTACTACTATAGACCAGAGACCTATTCCCTATATAGGGCACTGCTTTAAACCAGAGCCCTATTCCCTATATAGTGGTACTACTTTAGACCAGGGCCCTATTCCCTATATAGTGCTACTACTTTAAACCAGAGCCATATTCCCTATATAGTGCTACTACTTTAAACCAGAGCCTTATTCCCTATATAGTGGTACTACTATAGACCAGAGCCCTATTCCCTATATAGTGGTACTACTATAGACCAGAGCCCTATTCCCTATATAGTGGTACTACTTTAAACCAGAGCCCTATTCCCTATATAGTGGTACTACTATAGACCAGAGCCCTATTCCCTATATAGTGGTACTACTATAGACCAGAGCCCTATTCCCTATATAGTGGTACTACTATAGACCAGAGCCCTATTCCCTATATAGTGGTACTACTATAGACCAGAGCCCTATTCCCTATATAGTGGTACTACTATAGACCAGAGCCTTATTCCCTATATAGTGGTACTACTATAGACCAGAGCCCTATTCCCTATATAGTGGTACTACTATAGACCAGAGCCCTATTCCCTATATAGTGGTACTACTATAGACCAGAGCCCTATTCCCTATATAGTGGTACTACTATAGACCAGAGCCCTATTCCCTATATAGTGGTACTACTATAGACCAGAGCCCTATTCCCTATATAGTGGTACTACTATAGACCAGAGCCCTATTCCCTATATAGTGGTACTACTATAGACCAGAGCCCTATTCCCTATATAGTGGTACTACTATAGACCAGAGCCCTATTCCTATATAGTGGTACTACTATAGACCAGAGCCCTATTCCCTATATAGTGGTACTACTATAGACCAGAGCCCTATTCCTATATAGTGGTACTACTATAGACCAGGGCCCTATTCCCTATATAGTGGTACTACTATAGACCAGAGCCCTATTCCCTATATAGTGGTACTACTATAGACCAGAGCCCTATTCCCTATATAGTGGTACTACTATAGACCAGAGCCCTATTCCCTATATAGTGGTACTACTATAGACCAGAGCCCTATTCCCTATATAGTGGTACTACTATAGACCAGGGCCCTATTCCTATATAGTGGTACTACTATAGACCAGAGCCCTATTCCCTATATAGTGGTACTACTATAGACCAGAGCCCTATTCCCTATATAGTGGTACTACTATAGACCAGAGCCCTATTCCCTATATAGTGGTACTACTATAGACCAGAGCCCTATTCCCTATATAGTGGTACTACTATAGACCAGAGCCCTATTCCCTATATAGTGGTACTACTATAGACCAGGGCCCTATTCCCTATATAGTGGTACTACTATAGACCAGAGCCCTATTCCCTATATAGTGGTACTACTATAGACCAGAGCCCTATTCCCTATATAGTGGTACTACTATAGACCAGAGCCCTATTCCATATATAGTGGTACTACTATAGACCAGAGCCCTATTCCCTATATAGTGGTACTACTATAGACCAGAGCCCTATTCCCTATATAGTGGTACTACTATAGACCAGAGCCCTATTCCCTATATAGTGGTACTACTATAGACCAGAGCCCTATTCCCTATATAGTGGTACTACTATAGACCAGAGACCTATTCCCTATATAGGGCACTGCTTTAAACCAGAGCCCTATTCCCTATATAGTGGTACTACTTTAGACCAGACCCCTATTCCCTATATAGTGGTACTACTTTAAACCAGAGCCCTATTCCCTATATAGTGGTACTACTATAGACCAGAGCCCTATTCCCTATATAGTGGTACTACTATAGACCAGAGACCTATTCCCTATATAGGGCACTGCTTTAAACCAGAGCCCTATTCCCTATATAGTGGTACTACTTTAGACCAGACCCCTATTCCCTATATAGTGGTACTACTTTAAACCAGAGCCCTATTCCCTATATAGTGGTACTACTTTAGACCAGAGCCCTATTCCCTATATAGTACACTACTTTAGACCAGAGCCCTATTCCCTATATAGTGGTACTACTATAGACCAGAGCCCTATTCCCTATATAGTGGTACTACTATAGACCAGAGCCTTATTCCCTATATAGTGGTACTACTATAGACCAGAGCCCTATTCCCTATGTAGTGGTACTACTGTAGACCAGAGCCCTATTCCCTATATAGTGGTACACTATAGACCAGAGCCTTATTCCCTATATAGTGGTACTACTATAGACCAGAGCCCTATTCCCTATATAGTGGTACTACTATAGACCAGAGCCCTATTCCCTATATAGTGGTACTACTATAGACCAGAGCCCTATTCCCTATATAGTGGTACTACTATAGACCAGAGCCCTATTCCCTATATAGTGGTACTACTATAGACCAGAGCCCTATTCCCTATATAGTGGTACTACTATAGACCAGAGCCCTATTCCCTATATAGTGGTACTACTATAGACCAGAGCCCTATTCCCTATATAGTGGTACTACTATAGACCAGAGCCCTATTCCCTATATAGTGGTACTACTATAGACCAGGGCCCTATTCCCTATATAGTGGTACTACTATAGACCAGAGCCCTATTCCCTATATAGTGGTACTACTATAGACCAGAGCCCTATTCCCTATATAGTGGTACTACTATAGACCAGAGCCCTATTCCCTATATAGTGGTACTACTATAGACCAGAGCCCTATTCCCTATATAGTGGTACTACTATAGACCAGAGCCTTATTCCCTATATAGTGGTACTACTATAGACCAGAGCCCTATTCCCTATGTAGTGGTACTACTGTAGACCAGAGCCCTATTCCCTATATAGTGGTACACTATAGACCAGAGCCTTATTCCCTATATAGTGGTACTACTATAGACCAGAGCCCTATTCCCTATATAGTGGTACTACTATAGACCAGAGCCCTATTCCCTATATAGTGGTACTACTATAGACCAGAGCCCTATATAGTGGTACTACTATAGACCAGAGCCCTATTCCCTATATAGTGGTACTACTATAGACCAGAGCCCTATATAGTGGTACTACTATAGACCAGAGCCCTATATAGTGGTACTACTATAGACCAGAGCCCTATTCCCTATATAGTGGTACTACTATAGACCAGAGCCCTATATAGTGGTACTACTATAGACCAGAGCCCTATTCCCTATATAGTGGTACTACTATAGACCAGAGCCCTATATAGTGGTACTACTATAGACCAGAGCCCTATATAGTGGTACTACTATAGACCAGAGCCCTATTCCCTATATAGTGGTACTACTATAGACCAGAGCCCTATTCCCTATATAGTGGTACTACTATAGACCAGAGCCCTATTCCCTATATAGTGGTACTACTATAGACCAGAGCCCTATTCCCTATATAGTGGTACTACTATAGACCAGAGCCCTATATAGTGGTACTACTATAGACCAGAGCCCTATTCCCTATATAGTGGTACTACTATAGACCAGAGCCCTATTCCCTATATAGTGGTACTACTATAGACCAGAGCCCTATTCCCTATATAGTGGTACTACTATAGACCAGAGCCCTGTTCCCTATATAGGGCACTACTTTGGATCGTAGTACACTTTATAGGGAATCGGGTGCCATTTCTTGTCCCCTGGGTTTTATTTGTCTGCATCGGAAGCAGTTTATTTCGGTGGTTAGGGGGTCTGACAGACTCTCTTTGGGGAGGAAGCAGTTTATTTTGGGGGTTAGGGGGTCTGACAGACTCTCTTTAGGGAGGAAGCAGTTTATTTTGGGGCGTTAGGGGGTCTGACAGACTCTCTTTGGGGAGGAAGCAGTTTATTTTGGGGGTTCTGGGGTCTGACAGACTCTCTTTGGGGAGGAAGCAGTTTATTTTGGGGGGTTAGGGGGTCTGACAGACTCTCTTTGGGGAGGAAGCAGTTTATTTTGGGGCGTTAGGGGGTCTGACAGACTCTCTTTAGGGAGGAAGCAGTTTATTTTTGGGGGTTAGGGGGTCTGACAGACTCTTTGGGGAGGAAGCAGTTTATTTTGGGGGGTTAGGGGGTCTGACAGACTCTCTTTGGGGAGGAAGCAGTTTATTTTGGGGCGTTAGGGGGTCTGACAGACTCTCTGAAGTAGAAGGAGGGGTGCCTGTCCCAAACCCCCTGCCCCCCCCCTCTATCCTCCTCTACCCTTCTCCTGACCCCACTGCTGCACTCCTCCTGCCCCCATCTACCCCTCTCCTGCCACCCTCTACCCCTCTCCTGCCCCCCTCTACCCCTCTCCTGCCCCCCACTACTCCCCTCTACCCCTCTTTCTGCCCCCTCTACCCCTCTCCTGTCCCCTCTACCCCTCTCCTGCCCCCCACTACTCCCCTCTACCCCCCTCCTGCCCCCCTCTACCCCTCTCCTGCCCCCCACTACTCCCCTCTACCCCTCTTTCTGCCCCCCTCTACCCCTCTCCTGTCCCCTCATACCCTCTCCTGCCTCCTCCTTCCCCCCTCTACCCCACTCCTGTCCCCTCATCCCCTCTCCTGCCCCCTCCTGCCCCCTCTACCCATCTCCTGCCTCCTCATACCCTCTCCTGCTTCCTCATACC
>NW_026287423.1:30000-55000 GCF_023373465.1 Oncorhynchus keta | reverse complement strand
CAGGGTTGACTGTAACAGGGTTGACTGTACCAGGGTTGACTGTAACAGGGTTGACTGTAAACAGGGTTGACTGTGTCAGGGTTGACTGTAACAGGTTTGACTGTAAACAGGGTTGACTGTAACAGGGTTGACTGTAACAGGGTTGACTGTAACAGGGTTGACTGTAAACAGGGTTGACTGTGTCAGGGTTGACTGTAACAGGTTTGACTGTAAACAGGGTTGACTGTAACAGGGTTGACTGTAACAGGGTTGACTGTAACAGGGTTGACTGTAACAGGGTTGACTGTAAACAGGGTTGACTGTAACAGGGTTGACTGTAACAGGGTTGACTGTAACAGGGTTAACTGTAAACAGGGTTGACTGTAACAGGGTTGACTGTAACAGGGTTGACTGTAAACAGGGTTGACTGTAAACAGGGTTGACTGTAAACAGGGTTGACTGTAAACAGGGTTGACTGTAAACAGGGTTGACTGTGTCAGGGTTGACTGTAACAGGGTTGACCGTAAACAGGGTTGACTGTAAACAGGGTTGACTGTGTCAGGGTTGACTGTAACAGGGTTGACTGTAACAGGGTTGGTTGACTGTAACAGGGTTGACTGTAACAGGGTTGACTGTAACAGGGTTGACCGTAAACAGGGTTGACCGTAAACAGGGTTGACTGTGTCAGGGTTGACTGTAACAGGGTTGGCTGTAACAGGGTTGACTGTAACATGGTTGACTGTAAACAGGGTTGACTGTAACAGGGTTGACTGTGTCAGGATTGACTGTAACAGGGTTGACTGTAACAGGGTTGACTGTAACAGGGTTGACCGTAAACAGGGTTGACTGTGTCAGGGTTGACTGTAACAGGGTTGACCGTAAACAGGGTTGACTGTGTCAGGGTTGACTGTAACAGGGTTGACTGTAACAGGGTTGACTGTGTCAGGGTTGACTGTAACAGGGTTGACTGTAACAGGGTTGACTGTAACAGGGTTGACCGTAAACAGGGTTGACTGTGTCAGGGTTGACTGTAACAGGGTTGACTGTAACAGGGTTGACCGTAAACAGGGTTGACTGTAACAGGGTTGACTGTGTCAGGGTTGACTGTAACAGGGTTGACTGTAACAGGGTTGACCGTAAACAGGGTTGACTGTACCAGGGTTGACTGTAAACAGGGTTGACTGTGTCAGGGTTGACTGTAAACAGAGTTGACTGTAACAGGGTTGACTATCACAGGGTTGACTGTAACAGGGTTGACTGTAAACAGGGTTGACTGTGTCAGGGTTGACTGTACCAGGGTTGACTGTAAACAGGGTTGACTGTGTCAGGGTTGACTGTAACAGGGTTGACTGTAACAGGGTTGACTGTAAACAGGGTTGACTGTAAACAGGGTTGACTGTAACAGGGTTGACTGTAACAGGGTTGACTGTACCAGGGTTGACTGTGTCAGGGTTGACTGTAACAGGGTTGACTGTAACAGGGTTGACTGTAACAGGGTTGACTGTAACAGGGTTGACTGTAACAGGGTTGACTGTAAACAGGGTTGACTGTAACAGGGTTGACTGTAACAGGGTTGACTGTAAACAGGGTTGACTGTAAACAGGGTTGACTGTGTCAGGGTTGACTGTAAACAGGGTTGACTGTGTCAGGGTTGACTGTAACAGGGTTGACCGTAAACAGGGTTGACTGTAAACCGGGTTGACTGTAAACAGAGTTGACTGTAACAGGGTTGACTGTAAACAGGGTTGACTGTAACAGGGTTGACTGTAAACAGGGTTGACTGTAACAGGGTTGACTGTAAACAGGGTTGACTGTAACAGGGTTGACTGTAAACAGGGTTGACTGTAACAGGGTTGACTGTAAACAGGGTTGACTGTAACAGGGTTGACTGTAAACAGGGTTGACTGTAACAGGGTTGACTGTGTCAGGGTTGACTGTAACAGGGTTGACTGTAAACAGAGTTGACTGTAACAGGGTTGACTGTAAACAGGTTTGACTGTAACAGGGTTGACTGTGTCAGGGTTGACTGTAACAGGGTTGACTGTACCAGGGTTGACTGTGTCAGGGTTGACTGTGTTGGTAGAACATGCCTAGCCTGTCTCTATACATTATGTGTTGTTTGTAGAACATGCCTAGCCTGTCTCTATACATTATGTGTTGTTGGTAGAACATGCCTAGCCTGTCTCTATACATTATGTGTTATTGGTAGAACATGCCTAGCCTGTCTCTATACATTATGTGTTATTGGTAGAACATGCCTAGCCTGTCTCTATACATTATGTGTTATTGGTAGAACATGCCTAGCCTGTCTCTATACATTATGTGTTATTGGTAGAACATGCCTAGCCTGTCTCTATACATTATGTGTTATTGGTAGAACATGCCTAGCCTGTCTCTATACATTATGTGTTGTTGGTAGAACATGCCTAGCCTGTCTCTATACATTATGTGTTGTTAGTAGAACATGCCTAGCCTGTCTCTATACATTATGTGTTATTGGTAGAACATGCCTAGCCTGTCTCTATACATTATGTGTTATTGGTAGAACATGCCTAGCCTGTCTCTATACATTATGTGTTATTGGTAGAACATGCCTAGCCTGTCTCTATACATTATGTGTTGTTTGTAGAACATGCCTAGCCTGTCTCTATACATTATGTGTTATTGGTAGAACATGCCTAGCCTGTCTCTATACATTATGTGTTATTAGTAGAACATGCCTAGCCTGTCTCTATACATGATGTGTTGTTGGTAGAACATGCCTAGCCTGTCTCTATACATTATGTGTTATTGGTAGAACATGCCTAGCCTGTCTCTATACATTATGTGTTATTGGTAGAACATGCCTAGCCTGTCTCTATACATTATGTGTTATTGGTAGAACATGCCTAGCCTGTCTCTATACATTATGTGTTATTGGTATAACATGCCTAGCCTGTCTCTATACATTATGTGTTGTTTGTAGAACATGCCTAGCCTGTCTCTATACATTATGTGTTATTGGTAGAACATGCCTAGCCTGTCTCTATACATTATGTGTTATTAGTAGAACATGCCTAGCCTGTCTCTATACATGATGTGTTGTTGGTAGAACATGCCTAGCCTGTCTCTATACATTATGTGTTATTGGTAGAACATGCCTAGCCTGTCTCTATACATTATGTGTTATTGGTAGAACATGCCTAGCCTGTCTCTATACATTATGTGTTGTTAGTAGAACATGCCTAGCCTGTCTCTATACATTATGTGTTATTGGTAGAACATGCCTAGTCTGTCTCTATACATTATGTGTTGTTAGTAGAACATGCCTAGCCTGTCTCTATACATTATGTGTTATTGGTAGAACATGCCTAGCCTGTCTCTATACATTATGTGTTGTTAGTAGAACATGCCTAGCCTGTCTATCTACATTATGTGTTGTTAGTAGAACATGCCTAGCCTGTCTCTATACATTATGTGTTGTTGGTAGAACATGCCTAGCCTGTCTCTATACATTATGTGTTATTGGTAGAACATGCCTAGCCTGTCTCTATACATTATGTGTTGTTGGTAGAACATGCCTAGCCTGTCTCTATACATTATGTGTTGTTAGTAGAACATGCCTAGCCTGTCTCTATACATTATGTGTTGTTGGTATAACATGCCTAGCCTGTCTCTATACATTATGTGTTGTTGGTAGAACATGCCTAGCCTGTCTCTATACATTATGTGTTATTGGTAGAACATGCCTAGCCTGTCTATCTACATTATGTGTTATTGGTAGAACATGCCTAGCCTGTCTCTATACATTATGTGTTGTTGGTAGAACATGCCTAGCCTGTCTATCTACATTATGTGTTATTGGTAGAACATGCCTAGCCTGTCTCTATACATTATGTGTTATTGGTAGAACATGCCTAGCCTGTCTCTATACATTATGTGTTATTGGTAGAACATGCCTAGCCTGTCTCTATACATTATGTGTTGTTGGTAGAACATGCCTAGCCTGTCTCTATACATTATGTGTTGTTGGTAGAACATGCCTAGCCTGTCTATCTACATTATGTGTTATTGGTAGAACATGCCTAGCCTGTCTCTATACATTATGTGTTGTTGGTATAACATGCCTAGCCTGTCTCTATACATTATGTGTTATTGGTAGAACATGCCTAGCCTGTCTCTATACATTATGTGTTATTGGTAGAACATGCCTAGCCTGTCTCTATACATTATGTGTTGTTGGTAGAACATGCCTAGCCTGTCTATCTACATTATGTGTTATTGGTAGAACATGCCTAGCCTGTCTCTATACATTATGTGTTGTTGGTAGAACATGCCTAGCCTGTCTCTATACATTATGTGTTGTTAGTAGAACATGCCTAGCCTGTCTCTATACATTATGTGTTGTTAGTAGAACATGCCTAGCCTGTCTCTATACATTATGTGTTGTTGGTAGAACATGCCTAGCCTGTCTCTATACATTATGTGTTATTGGTAGAACATGCCTAGCCTGTCTCTATACATTATGTGTTATTGGTAGAACATGCCTAGCCTGTCTCTATACATTATGTGTTATTGGTATAACATGCCTAGCCTGTCTCTATACATTATGTGTTGTTGGTAGAACATGCCTAGCCTGTCTCTATACATTATGTGTTATTGGTAGAACATGCCTAGCCTGTCTCTATACATTATGTGTTGTTGGTATAACATGCCTAGCCTGTCTCTATACATTATGTGTTGTTGGTAGAACATGCCTAGCCTGTCTCTATACATTATGTGTTGTTAGTAGAACATGCCTAGCCTGTCTATCTACATTATGTGTTGTTGGTAGAACATGCCTAGCCTGTCTCTATACATTATGTGTTGTTGGTAGAACATGCCTAGCCTGTCTCTATACATTATGTGTTGTTGGTAGAACATGCCTAGTCTGTCTCTATACATTATGTGTTGTTAGTAGAACATGCCTAGCCTGTCTCTATACATTATGTGTTGTTGGTAGAACATGCCTAGCCTGTCTCTATACATTATGTGTTGTTGGTAGAACATGCCTAGCCTGTCTCTATACATTATGTGTTGTTGGTAGAACATGCCTAGCCTGTCTCTATACATTATGTGTTGTTGGTAGAACATGCCTAGCCTGTCTCTATACATTATGTGTTATTGGTAGAACATGCCTAGCCTGTCTCTATACATTATGTGTTGTTGGTAGAACATGCCTAGCCTGTCTCTATACATTATGTGTTATTGGTAGAACATGCCTAGCCTGTCTCTATACATTATGTGTTGTTGGTAGAACATGCCTAGCCTGTCTCTATACATTATGTGTTATTGGTAGAACATGCCTAGCCTGTCTCTATACATTATGTGTTGTTGGTAGAACATGCCTAGCCTGTCTCTATACATTATGTGTTGTTGGTAGAACATGCCTAGCCTGTCTCTATACATTATGTGTTATTGGTAGAACATGCCTAGCCTGTCTCTATACATTATGTGTTGTTGGTAGAACATGCCTAGCCTGTCTCTATACATTATGTGTTGTTGGTAGAACATGCCTAGCCTGTCTCTATACATTATGTGTTGTTGGTAGAACATGCCTAGTCTGTCTCTATACATTATGTGTTGTTGGTAGAACATGCCTAGCCTGTCTCTATACATTATGTGTTGTTGGTAGAACATGCCTAGCCTGTCTCTATACATTATGTGTTGTTAGTAGAACATGCCTAGCCTGTCTCTATACATTATGTGTTGTTGGTAGAACATGCCTAGCCTGTCTCTATACATTATGTGTTGTTGGTATAACATGCCTAGCCTGTCTCTATACATTATGTGTTGTTGGTAGAACATGCCTGTCTCTATACATTATGTGTTATTGGTAGAACATGCCTAGCCTGTCTCTATACATTATGTGTTGTTAGTAGAACATGCCTAGCCTGTCTCTATACATTATGTGTTGTTGGTAGAACATGCCTAGTCTGTCTCTATACATTATGTGTTGTTGGTAGAACATGCCTAGCCTGTCTCTATACATTATGTGTTGTTGGTAGAACATGCCTAGCCTGTCTCTATACATTATGTGTTGTTGGTAGAACATGCCTAGCCTGTCTCTATACATTATGTGTTATTGGTAGAACATGCCTAGTCTGTCTCTATACATTATGTGTTATTGGTAGAACATGCCTAGCCTGTCTCTATACATTATGTGTTATTGGTAGAACATGCCTAGTCTGTCTCTATACATTATGTGTTGTTGGTAGAACATGCCTAGCCTGTCTCTATACATTATGTGTTGTTGGTAGAACATGCCTAGTCTGTCTCTATACATTATGTGTTGTTGGTAGAACATGCCTAGCCTGTCTCTATACATTATGTGTTGTTAGTAGAACATGCCTAGCCTGTCTATCTACATTATGTGTTATTGGTAGAACATGCCTAGCCTGTCTCTATACATTATGTGTTGTTGGTAGAACATGCCTAGCCTGTCTATCTACATTATGTGTTATTGGTAGAACATGCCTAGCCTGTCTACATTATGTGTTGTTAGTAGAACATGCCTAGCCTGTCTCTATACATTATGTGTTGTTAGTAGAACATGCCTAGCCTGTCTCTATACATTATGTGTTATTGGTAGAACATGCCTAGCCTGTCTCTATACATTATGTGTTGTTGGTAGAACATGCCTAGCCTGTCTCTATACATTATGTGTTATTGGTAGAACATGCCTAGCCTGTCTCTATACATTATGTGTTATTGGTAGAACATGCCTAGCCTGTCTCTATACATTATGTGTTGTTAGTAGAACATGCCTAGCCTGTCTCTATACATTATGTGTTGTTGGTAGAACATGCCTAGCCTGTCTCTATACATTATGTGTTATTGGTAGAACATGCCTAGCCTGTCTCTATACATTATGTGTTGTTGGTAGAACATGCCTAGCCTGTCTCTATACATTATGTGTTATTGGTAGAACATGCCTAGCCTGTCTATCTACATTATGTGTTGTTAGTAGAACATGCCTAGCCTGTCTCTATACATTATGTGTTATTGGTAGAACATGCCTAGCCTGTCTCTATACATTATGTGTTGTTAGTAGAACATGCCTAGCCTGTCTCTATACATTATGTGTTGTTAGTAGAACATGCCTAGCCTGTCTCTATACATTATGTGTTGTTGGTAGAACATGCCTAGCCTGTCTATCTACATTATGTGTTGTTAGTAGAACATGCCTAGCCTGTCTCTATACATTATGTGTTGTTGGTAGAACATGCCTAGCCTGTCTCTATACATTATGTGTTATTGGTAGAACATGCCTAGCCTGTCTCTCTACATGATGTGTTGTTGGTAGAACATGCCTAGCCTGTCTCTATACATTATGTGTTGTTGGTAGAACATGCCTAGCCTGTCTCTATACATGATGTGTTATTGGTAGAACATGCCTAGCCTGTCTCTATACATTATGTGTTGTTGGTAGAACATGCCTAGTCTGTCTCTATACATTATGTGTTGTTGGTAGAACATGCCTAGCCTGTCTCTATACATTATGTGTTGTTAGTAGAACATGCCTAGCCTGTCTCTATACATTATGTGTTGTTGGTAGAACATGCCTGTCTCTATACATTATGTGTTGTTGGTAGAACATGCCTAGCCTGTCTCTATACATTATGTGTTGTTGGTAGAACATGCCTAGCCTGTCTCTATACATTATGTGTTATTGGTAGAACATGCCTAGCCTGTCTCTATACATTATGTGTTATTGGTAGAACATGCCTAGCCTGTCTCTATACATTATGTGTTATTGGTAGAACATGCCTAGCCTGTCTATCTACATTATGTGTTGTTGGTAGAACATGCCTAGCCTGTCTCTATACATTATGTGTTGTTGGTAGAACATGCCTAGCCTGTCTATCTACATTATGTGTTGTTAGTATAACATGCCTAGCCTGTCTATATACATTATGTGTTGTTGGTAGAACATGCCTAGCCTGTCTATCTACATTATGTGTTGTTGGTAGAACATGCCTAGCCTGTCTATCTACATTATGTGTTGTTAGTATAACATGCCTAGCCTGTCTATATACATTATGTGTTGTTAGTAGAACATGCCTAGCCTGTCTATATACATTATGTGTTGTTGGTAGAACATGCCTAGCCTGTCTATCTACATTATGTGTTGTTGGTAGAACATGCCTAGCCTGTCTCTATACATTATGTGTTGTTAGTATAACATGCCTAGCCTGTCTATATACATTATGTGTTGTTAGTAGAACATGCCTAGCCTGTCTCTATACATTATGTGTTGTTAGTAGAACATGCCTAGCCTGTCTCTATACATTATGTGTTGTTGGTAGAACATGCCTAGCCTGTCTCTATACATTATGTGTTGTTGGTAGAACATGCCTAGCCTGTCTATATACATTATGTGTTGTTAGTATAACATGCCTAGCCTGTCTATATACATTATGTGTTGTTAGTAGAACATGCCTAGCCTGTCTCTATACATTATGTGTTGTTAGTAGAACATGCCTAGCCTGTCTCTATACATTATGTGTTGTTGGTAGAACATGCCTAGCCTGTCTCTATACATTATGTGTTGTTGGTAGAACATGCCTAGCCTGTCTCTATACATTATGTGTTGTTGGTAGAACATGCCTAGCCTGTCTATCTACATTATGTGTTGTTGGTAGAACATGCCTAGCCTGTCTATCTACATTATGTGTTGTTAGTATAACATGCCTAGCCTGTCTATATACATGATGTGTTGTTAGTAGAACATGCCTAGCCTGTCTCTATACATTATGTGTTGTTAGTAGAACATGCCTAGCCTGTCTCTATACATTATGTGTTGTTGGTAGAACATGCCTAGCCTGTCTCTATACATTATGTGTTGTTGGTAGAACATGCCTAGCCTGTCTCTATACATTATGTGTTGTTAGTAGAACATGCCTAGCCTGTCTATCTACATTATGTGTTGTTAGTAGAACATGCCTAGCCTGTCTATCTACATTATGTGTTATTGGTAGAACATGCCTAGCCTGTCTCTATACATTATGTGTTGTTAGTAGAACATGCCTAGCCTGTCTCTATACATTATGTGTTATTGGTAGAACATGCCTAGCCTGTCTCTATACATTATGTGTTATTGGTAGAACATGCCTAGCCTGTCTCTATACATTATTTGTTGTTAGTAGAACATGCCTAGCCTGTCTCTATACATTATGTGTTGTTGGTAGAACATGCCTAGCCTGTCTCTATACATTATGTGTTGTTAGTAGAACATGCCTAGCCTGTCTCTATACATTATGTGTTGTTAGTAGAACATGCCTAGCCTGTCTCTATACATTATGTGTTGTTGGTAGAACATGCCTAGCCTGTCTCTCTACATTATGTGTTGTTAGTAGAACATGCCTAGCCTGTCTCTATACATTATGTGTTATTGGTAGAACATGCCTAGCCTGTCTCTCTACATTATGTGTTGTTGGTAGAACATGCCTAGCCTGTCTCTATACATTATGTGTTGTTAGTAGAACATGCCTAGCCTGTCTCTATACATTATGTGTTGTTGGTAGAACATGCCTAGCCTGTCTCTATACATTATGTGTTGTTGGTAGAACATGCCTAGCCTGTCTCTATACATTATGTGTTGTTGGTAGAACATGCCTAGCCTGTCTCTCTACATTATGTGTTGTTGGTAGAACATGCCTAGCCTGTCTCTATACATTATGTGTTGTTGGTAGAACATGCCTAGCCTGTCTCTATACATTATGTGTTGTTGGTAGAACATGCCTAGCCTGTCTCTATACATTATGTGTTGTTAGTAGAACATGCCTAGCCTGTCTCTATACATTATGTGTTGTTAGTAGAACATGCCTAGCCTGTCTCTATACATTATGTGTTATTGGTAGAACATGCCTAGCCTGTCTCTATACATTATGTGTTATTGGTAGAACATGCCTAGCCTGTCTCTATACATTATGTGTTGTTAGTAGAACATGCCTAGCCTGTCTCTATACATTATGTGTTGTTAGTAGAACATGCCTAGCCTGTCTATCTACATTATGTGTTGTTAGTAGAACATGCCTAGCCTGTCTCTATACATTATGTGTTGTTAGTAGAACATGCCTAGCCTGTCTCTATACATTATGTGTTATTGGTAGAACATGCCTAGCCTGTCTCTATACATTATGTGTTGTTGGTAGAACATGCCTAGCCTGTCTCTATACATTATGTGTTGTTAGTAGAACATGCCTAGCCTGTCTCTATACATTATGTGTTGTTGGTATAACATGCCTAGCCTGTCTATCTACATTATGTGTTATTGGTAGAACATGCCTAGCCTGTCTCTATACATTATGTGTTGTTGGTATAACATGCCTAGCCTGTCTCTATACATTATGTGTTATTGGTAGAACATGCCTAGCCTGTCTCTATACATTATGTGTTGTTGGTATAACATGCCTAGCCTGTCTCTATACATTATGTGTTATTGGTAGAACATGCCTAGCCTGTCTCTATACATTATGTGTTATTGGTAGAACATGCCTAGCCTGTCTCTATACATTATGTGTTGTTGGTAGAACATGCCTAGCCTGTCTCTATACATTATGTGTTGTTAGTAGAACATGCCTAGCCTGTCTCTATACATTATGTGTTGTTGGTAGAACATGCCTAGCCTGTCTCTATACATTATGTGTTATTGGTAGAACATGCCTAGCCTGTCTCTATACATTATGTGTTATTGGTAGAACATGCCTAGCCTGTCTCTATACATTATGTGTTATTGGTAGAACATGCCTAGCCTGTCTCTATACATTATGTGTTATTGGTAGAACATGCCTAGCCTGTCTCTATACATTATGTGTTATTGGTAGAACATGCCTAGCCTGTCTCTATACATTATGTGTTATTGGTAGAACATGCCTAGCCTGTCTCTATACATTATGTGTTATTGGTAGAACATGCCTAGCCTGTCTCTATACATTATGTGTTATTGGTAGAACATGCCTAGCCTGTCTCTATACATTATGTGTTATTGGTAGAACATGCCTAGCCTGTCTCTATACATTATGTGTTATTGGTAGAACATGCCTAGCCTGTCTCTATACATTATGTGTTGTTGGTAGAACATGCCTAGCCTGTCTCTATACATTATGTGTTGTTAGTAGAACATGCCTAGCCTGTCTCTATACATTATGTGTTGTTAGTAGAACATGCCTAGCCTGTCTATCTACATTATGTGTTATTGGTAGAACATGCCTAGCCTGTCTCTATACATTATGTGTTGTTGGTAGAACATGCCTAGCCTGTCTCTATACATTATGTGTTATTGGTAGAACATGCCTAGCCTGTCTCTATACATTATGTGTTATTGGTAGAACATGCCTAGCCTGTCTCTATACATTATGTGTTATTGGTAGAACATGCCTAGCCTGTCTCTATACATTATGTGTTGTTAGTAGAACATGCCTAGCCTGTCTCTATACATTATGTGTTATTGGTAGAACATGCCTAGCCTGTCTCTATACATTATGTGTTATTGGTAGAACATGCCTAGCCTGTCTCTATACATTATGTGTTATTGGTAGAACATGCCTAGCCTGTCTCTATACATTATGTGTTGTTGGTAGAACATGCCTAGCCTGTCTCTATACATTATGTGTTGTTGGTAGAACATGCCTAGCCTGTCTCTATACATTATGTGTTATTGGTAGAACATGCCTAGCCTGTCTCTATACATTATGTGTTATTGGTAGAACATGCCTAGCCTGTCTCTATACATTATGTGTTATTGGTAGAACATGCCTAGCCTGTCTCTATACATTATGTGTTATTGGTAGAACATGCCTAGCCTGTCTCTATACATTATGTGTTATTGGTAGAACATGCCTAGCCTGTCTCTATACATTATGTGTTATTGGTAGAACATGCCTAGCCTGTCTCTATACATTATGTGTTGTTGGTAGAACATGCCTAGCCTGTCTCTATACATTATGTGTTATTGGTAGAACATGCCTAGCCTGTCTCTATACATTATGTGTTATTGGTAGAACATGCCTAGCCTGTCTCTATACATTATGTGTTGTTGGTAGAACATGCCTAGCCTGTCTATCTACATTATGTGTTATTGGTAGAACATGCCTAGCCTGTCTCTATACATTATGTGTTATTGGTAGAACATGCCTAGCCTGTCTCTATACATTATGTGTTATTGGTAGAACATGCCTAGTCTGTCTCTATACATTATGTGTTGTTGGTAGAACATGCCTAGCCTGTCTATCTACATTATGTGTTGTTAGTAGAACATGCCTAGCCTGTCTCTATACATTATGTGTTATTGGTAGAACATGCCTAGCCTGTCTCTATACATTATGTGTTGTTAGTAGAACATGCCTAGCCTGTCTCTATACATTATGTGTTGTTAGTAGAACATGCCTAGCCTGTCTATCTACATTATGTGTTGTTGGTAGAACATGCCTAGCCTGTCTCTATACATTATGTGTTGTTGGTAGAACATGCCTAGCCTGTCTATCTACATTATGTGTTATTGGTAGAACATGCCTAGCCTGTCTCTATACATTATGTGTTGTTAGTAGAACATGCCTAGCCTGTCTATATACATTATGTGTTGTTAGTAGAACATGCCTAGCCTGTCTCTATACATTATGTGTTGTTGGTAGAACATGCCTAGCCTGTCTCTATACATTATGTGTTATTGGTAGAACATGCCTAGCCTGTCTCTATACATTATGTGTTGTTAGTAGAACATGCCTAGCCTGTCTCTATACATTATGTGTTGTTGGTAGAACATGCCTAGCCTGTCTCTATACATTATGTGTTATTGGTAGAACATGCCTAGCCTGTCTCTATACATTATGTGTTATTGGTAGAACATGCCTAGCCTGTCTCTATACATTATGTGTTGTTAGTAGAACATGCCTAGCCTGTCTCTATACATTATGTGTTGTTAGTAGAACATGCCTAGCCTGTCTCTATACATTATGTGTTGTTGGTAGAACATGCCTAGCCTGTCTCTATACATTATGTGTTATTGGTAGAACATGCCTAGCCTGTCTCTATACATTATGTGTTGTTGGTAGAACATGCCTAGCCTGTCTCTATACATTATGTGTTATTGGTAGAACATGCCTAGCCTGTCTCTATACATTATGTGTTGTTGGTAGAACATGCCTAGCCTGTCTATCTACATGATGTGTTGTTAGTAGAACATGCCTAGCCTGTCTCTATACATTATGTGTTATTGGTAGAACATGCCTAGCCTGTCTCTATACATTATGTGTTGTTGGTAGAACATGCCTAGCCTGTCTCTATACATGATGTGTTATTGGTAGAACATGCCTAGCCTGTCTCTATACATTATGTGTTGTTGGTAGAACATGCCTAGTCTGTCTCTATACATTATGTGTTGTTAGTAGAACATGCCTAGCCTGTCTCTATACATTATGTGTTGTTAGTAGAACATGCCTAGCCTGTCTCTATACATTATGTGTTGTTAGTAGAACATGCCTAGCCTGTCTCTATACATTATGTGTTATTAGTAGAACATGCCTAGCCTGTCTCTATACATTATGTGTTGTTGGTAGAACATGCCTAGCCTGTCTATCTACATGATGTGTTGTTAGTAGAACATGCCTAGCCTGTCTCTATACATTATGTGTTATTGGTAGAACATGCCTAGCCTGTCTATCTACATGATGTGTTGTTAGTAGAACATGCCTAGCCTGTCTCTATACATTATGTGTTATTGGTAGAACATGCCTAGCCTGTCTCTATACATTATGTGTTGTTGGTAGAACATGCCTAGCCTGTCTCTATACATTATGTGTTATTGGTAGAACATGCCTAGCCTGTCTCTATACATTATGTGTTATTGGTAGAACATGCCTAGCCTGTCTCTATACATTATGTGTTGTTGGTAGAACATGCCTAGCCTGTCTATCTACCTTATGTGTTGTTAGTAGAACATGCCTAGCCTGTCTCTATACATTATGTGTTGTTGGTAGAACATGCCTAGCCTGTCTCTATACATTATGTGTTGTTAGTAGAACATGCCTAGCCTGTCTCTATACATTATGTGTTGTTAGTAGAACATGCCTAGCCTGTCTCTATACATTATGTGTTATTGGTAGAACATGCCTAGCCTGTCTCTATACATTATGTGTTATTGGTAGAACATGCCTAGCCTGTCTATCTACATTATGTGTTATTGGTAGAACATGCCTAGCCTGTCTCTATACATTATGTGTTGTTGGTAGAACATGCCTAGCCTGTCTCTATACATTATGTGTTATTGGTAGAACATGCCTAGCCTGTCTATCTACATTATGTGTTATTGGTAGAACATGCCTAGCCTGTCTCTATACATTATGTGTTGTTAGTAGAACATGCCTAGCCTGTCTCTATACATTATGTGTTGTTAGTAGAACATGCCTAGCCTGTCTCTATACATTATGTGTTGTTAGTAGAACATGCCTAGCCTGTCTCTATACATTATGTGTTGTTAGTAGAACATGCCTAGCCTGTCTCTATACATTATGTGTTGTTGGTAGAACATGCCTAGCCTGTCTCTATACATTATGTGTTGTTAGTAGAACATGCCTAGCCTGTCTCTATACATTATGTGTTGTTGGTAGAACATGCCTAGTCTGTCTCTATACATTATGTGTTATTGGTAGAACATGCCTAGTCTGTCTCTATACATTATGTGTTGTTGGTAGAACATGCCTAGCCTGTCTATCTACATTATGTGTTATTGGTAGAACATGCCTAGCCTGTCTATCTACATTATGTGTTATTGGTAGAACATGCCTAGTCTGTCTCTATACATTATGTGTTGTTGGTAGAACATGCCTAGCCTGTCTCTATACATTATGTGTTATTGGTAGAACATGCCTAGCCTGTCTATCTACATTATGTGTTATTGGTAGAACATGCCTAGCCTGTCTCTATACATTATGTGTTGTTAGTAGAACATGCCTAGCCTGTCTCTATACATTATGTGTTGTTAGTAGAACATGCCTAGCCTGTCTCTATACATTATGTGTTGTTGGTAGAACATGCCTAGCCTGTCTCTATACATTATGTGTTATTGGTAGAACATGCCTAGCCTGTCTCTATACATTATGTGTTGTTGGTAGAACATGCCTAGCCTGTCTCTATACATTATGTGTTATTGGTAGAACATGCCTAGCCTGTCTCTATACATTATGTGTTGTTGGTAGAACATGCCTAGCCTGTCTCTATACATTATGTGTTGTTGGTAGAACATGCCTAGCCTGTCTCTATACATTATGTGTTGTTGGTAGAACATGCCTAGCCTGTCTCTATACATTATGTGTTATTGGTAGAACATGCCTAGCCTGTCTCTATACATTATGTGTTGTTGGTAGAACATGCCTAGCCTGTCTCTATACATTATGTGTTATTGGTAGAACATGCCTAGCCTGTCTCTATACATTATGTGTTATTGGTAGAACATGCCTAGCCTGTCTATCTACATTATGTGTTATTGGTAGAACATGCCTAGCCTGTCTCTATACATTATGTGTTGTTGGTAGAACATGCCTAGCCTGTCTCTACATATGTGTTATTGGTAGAACATTATGTGTTATTGTGTAGAACATGCCTAGCCTGTCTCTATACATTATGTGTTATTGGTAGAACATGCCTAGCCTGTCTCTATACATTATGTGTTGTTAGTAGAACATGCCTAGCCTGTCTCTATACATTATGTGTTGTTAGTAGAACATGCCTAGCCTGTCTCTATACATTATGTGTTGTTAGTAGAACATGCCTAGCCTGTCTCTATACATTATGTGTTGTTAGTAGAACATGCCTAGCCTGTCTCTATACATTATGTGTTGTTAGTAGAACATGCCTAGCCTGTCTCTATACATTATGTGTTGTTAGTAGAACATGCCTAGCCTGTCTCTATACATTATGTGTTGTTGGTAGAACATGCCTAGTCTGTCTCTATACATTATGTGTTATTGGTAGAACATGCCTAGTCTGTCTCTATACATTATGTGTTGTTGGTAGAACATGCCTAGCCTGTCTATCTACATTATGTGTTATTGGTAGAACATGCCTAGCCTGTCTATCTACATTATGTGTTATTGGTAGAACATGCCTAGTCTGTCTCTATACATTATGTGTTGTTGGTAGAACATGCCTAGCCTGTCTCTATACATTATGTGTTATTGGTAGAACATGCCTAGCCTGTCTATCTACATTATGTGTTATTGGTAGAACATGCCTAGCCTGTCTCTATACATTATGTGTTGTTAGTAGAACATGCCTAGCCTGTCTCTATACATTATGTGTTGTTAGTAGAACATGCCTAGCCTGTCTCTATACATTATGTGTTGTTGGTAGAACATGCCTAGCCTGTCTCTATACATTATGTGTTATTGGTAGAACATGCCTAGCCTGTCTCTATACATTATGTGTTGTTGGTAGAACATGCCTAGCCTGTCTCTATACATTATGTGTTATTGGTAGAACATGCCTAGCCTGTCTCTATACATTATGTGTTGTTGGTAGAACATGCCTAGCCTGTCTCTATACATTATGTGTTGTTGGTAGAACATGCCTAGCCTGTCTCTATACATTATGTGTTGTTGGTAGAACATGCCTAGCCTGTCTCTATACATTATGTGTTATTGGTAGAACATGCCTAGCCTGTCTCTATACATTATGTGTTGTTGGTAGAACATGCCTAGCCTGTCTCTATACATTATGTGTTATTGGTAGAACATGCCTAGCCTGTCTCTATACATTATGTGTTATTGGTAGAACATGCCTAGCCTGTCTCTATACATTATGTGTTGTTAGTAGAACATGCCTAGCCTGTCTCTCTACATTATGTGTTGTTAGTAGAACATGCCTAGCCTGTCTCTATACATTATGTGTTGTTAGTAGAACATGCCTAGCCTGTCTCTATACATTATGTGTTGTTAGTAGAACATGCCTAGCCTGTCTCTATACATTATGTGTTGTTGGTAGAACATGCCTAGCCTGTCTCTATACATTATGTGTTATTGGTAGAACATGCCTAGCCTGTCTCTATACATTATGTGTTGTTAGTAGAACATGCCTAGCCTGTCTCTATACATTATGTGTTGTTAGTAGAACATGCCTAGCCTGTCTCTATACATTATGTGTTGTTAGTAGAACATGCCTAGCCTGTCTCTATACATTATGTGTTGTTGGTAGAACATGCCTAGCCTGTCTCTATACATTATGTGTTGTTAGTAGAACATGCCTAGCCTGTCTCTATACATTATGTGTTATTAGTATAACATGCCTAGCCTGTCTCTATACATTATGTGTTGTTAGTAGAACATGCCTAGCCTGTCTCTATACATTATGTGTTGTTGGTAGAACATGCCTAGCCTGTCTCTATACATTATGTGTTGTTAGTAGAACATGCCTAGCCTGTCTCTATACATTATGTGTTGTTGGTAGAACATGCCTAGCCTGTCTATCTACATTATGTGTTATTAGTAGAACATGCCTAGCCTGTCTATCTACATTATGTGTTATTGGTAGAACATGCCTAGCCTGTCTATCTACATTATGTGTTATTGGTAGAACATGCCTAGCCTGTCTCTATACATTATGTGTTATTAGTATAACATGCCTAGCCTGTCTCTATACATGATGTGTTATTGGTAGAACATGCCTAGCCTGTCTCTATACATTATGTGTTATTGGTAGAACATGCCTAGCCTGTCTATCTACATTATGTGTTATTGGTAGAACATGCCTAGCCTGTCTCTATACATTATGTGTTATTGGTAGAACATGCCTAGCCTGTCTCTATACATGATGTGTTGTTGGTAGAACATGCCTAGCCTGTCTCTATACATTATGTGTTATTGGTAGAACATGCCTAGCCTGTCTCTATACATTATGTGTTATTGGTAGAACATGCCTAGCCTGTCTCTATACATTATGTGTTGTTAGTAGAACATGCCTAGCCTGTCTCTATACATTATGTGTTATTGGTAGAACATGCCTAGCCTGTCTCTATACATTATGTGTTATTGGTAGAACATGCCTAGCCTGTCTCTATACATTATGTGTTATTGGTAGAACATGCCTAGCCTGTCTCTATACATTATGTGTTGTTGGTAGTGTTCCTGGGTTAGAGTACATGGTTAGTCACCTCTCTCTCTCTCTGTCCCAGTGTTCCTGGGTTAGAGTACATGGTTAGTCACCTCTCTCTCTCTCTGTCCCAGTGTTCCTGGGTTAGAGTACATGGTTAGTCACCTCTCTCTCTCTCTGTCCCAGTGTTCCTGGGTTAGAGTACATGGTTAGTCACCTCTCTCTCTCTCTGCCCCAGTGTTCCTGGGTTAGAGTACATGGTTAGTCACCTCTCTCTCTCTGTCCCAGTGTTCCTGGGTTAGAGTACATGGTTAGTCACCTCTCTCTCTCTCTGCCCCAGTGTTCCTGGGTTAGAGTACATGGTTAGTCACCTCTCTCTCTCTGTCCCAGTGTTCCTGGGTTAGAGTACATGGTTAGTCACCTCTCTCTCTCTCTGTCCCAGTGTTCCTGGGTTAGAGTACATGGTTAGTCACCTCTCTCTCTCTCTGTCCCAGTGTTCCTGGGTTAGAGTACATGGTTAGTCACCTCTCTCTCTCTCTGTCCCAGTGTTCCTGGGTTAGAGTACATGGTTAGTCACCTCTCTCTCTCTGTCCCAGTGTTCCTGGGTTAGAGTACATGGTTAGTCACCTCTCTCTCTCTGTCCCAGTGTTCCTGGGTTAGAGTACATGGTTAGTCACCTCTCTCTCTCTGTCCCAGTGTTCCTGGGTTAGAGTACATGGTTAGTCACCTCTCTCTCTCTCTGCCCCAGTGTTCCTGGGTTAGAGTACATGGTTAGTCACCTCTCTGTCTCTCTGCCCCAGTGTTCCTGGGTTAGAGTACATGGTTAGTCACCTCTCTCTCTCTGTCCCAGTGTTCCTGGGTTAGAGTACATGGTTAGTCACCTCTCTGTCTCTCTGTCCCAGTGTTCCTGGGTTAGAGTACATGGTTAGTCACCTCTCTCTCTCTCTGTCCCAGTGTTCCTGGGTTAGAGTACATGGTTAGTCACCTCTCTCTCTCTGTCCCAGTGTTCCTGGGTTAGAGTACATGGTTAGTCACCTCTCTCTCTCTCTGTCCCAGTGTTCCTGGGTTAGAGTACATGGTTAGTCACCTCTCTCTCTCTCTGTCCCAGTGTTCCTGACGTGGGTAAACTGTTCCAGCGTGCGCTGGGCCACCAGGATCCAGGACGTGTTCACGGTGGCCAAGCTTCTGGCTCTGGGACTCATCATAGCTGTGGGACTGGTGCAGATCTGCAGAGGTGAGGACACACACACACACACACACACACACACACACACACACACACACACACACACACACACACACACACACACACACACACACACACACACACACACACACACACACACACACACACACACACACACACACACACACACACACACACACACACACACACACACACACTCGTATGCAGGCAGGCACACACAGTTCCGTTGCCAAATCATTCTACATATCTGTATTATCAGTTTAACCTGGGTTAGAGTATCTTATCTGGGAACGGGGTTCTGCTAACGGGGCTCCAAATTCGAACAACAGAAATCTCTTAAATCTAATTTCTCAAACAAACAAGTATTAGGCACCATTTTAAAGATACAATTCTCGTTAATCCAGTCACAGTGTCTGATTTCAAAAATGCTTTACAGCGAAAGCTCCACAAACGATTATGTTAGGTCACCACCAAGTCACCGGAAAACACAGCCATTTTTCCAGCCAAAGAGAGGAGTCACAAAAAGCACAAATAGAGATAAAATGTATCACTAACCTTTGATAATCTTCATCGGAATGCACTCCCAGGAATCCCAGTTCCACAATAAATGTTTGATTTGTTCGATAAAGTTGATCATTTATGTCCATATACCTCCTTTTGTTGAGGTGTTTGGTAAACAAATCCAAACGCGCATGCAGGCCCAGCGGAAATGTCGGATGAAAAGTCAAAAAAGTTAGATTACTGGTCGTAGAAACATATCAAAATGAAGTATAGGTTCAATGTTTAGGATGTTTTTACCATAAATCTTCAATAATGTCCCAACCGGAGAATTCTTTTGTCTGTAGAAAAGCAATGGAACGCGAGCTAACTCTCTCATGACTGCGTGTCACGAGCCCGTGGCTCTCTGCCAGACACCTGACTCAATCCCCTCTCATTCCCCCCTCCTTCACAGTAGAAGCCTGAAACAAGGTTCTAAAGACTGTTGACATCTAGTGGAAGCCTTAGGAAGTGCAATATGACCCCTTAGACACTGTATATTGGATAATCACTTGAAAAACTACAAAAACACGCAGAGGTCTGAGACACACGGACAAAACACACAGAGGTCTGAGACACACGGACAAACACACAGAGGTCTGAGACACACGGACAAACACAGAGGTCTGAGACACACGGACAAACACACAGAGGTCTGAGACACACGGACACAAACACACAGAGGTCTGAGACACACGGACACAAACACACAGAGGTCTGAGACACACGGACAAACACACAGAGGTCTGAGACACACAGACAAACACACAGAGGTCTGAGACACACGGACAAACACACAGAGGTCTGAGACACACGGACAAACACACAGAGGTCTGAGTCACACGGACCAACACACAGAGGTCTGAGACACACGGACCAACACACAGAGGTCTGAGACACACGGACAAACACAGAGGTCTGAGACACACAGACAAACACACAGAGGTCTGAGACACACGGACAAACACACAGAGGTCTGAGTCACACGGACCAACACACAGAGGTCTGAGTCACACGGACCAACACACAGAGGTCTGAGTCACACGGACACAAGCACACAGAGGTCTGAGTCACACGGACCAACACACAGAGGTCTGAGACACACGGACAAAACACACAGAGGTCTGAGTCACACGGACCAACACACAGAGGTCTGAGTCACACGGACCAACACACAGAGGTCTGAGACACACGGACACAAACACACAGAGGTCTGAGACACACGGACAAACACACAGAGGTCTGAGACACACGGACAAACACACAGAGGTCTGAGACACACGGACAAACACACAGAGGTCTGAGACACACGGACAAACACACAGAGGTCTGAGTCACACGGACCAACACACAGAGGTCTGAGTCACACGGACAAACACACAGAGGTCTGAGACACATGGACAAAACACACAGAGGTCTGAGTCACACGGACAAACACAGAGGTCTGAGACACCGATGTAATTTTTCTGATAAACTAGAGTTAAACATTCTTGAAGCGTCCAGTTTTAACCCCAAAAGTCTCAGTGTCACAAACAAGAGTCGCTTTTGTTCTCACTTGCCAGCTGTCCTTATAATTGTCTCTGAGTCACAGGATAAATGTGAGTTTCAACTGCTTCTTTAGGATGCTCCTCACCATACTGATTACAGTCATTACCTTCAGGTCACATGACAGGAGTGAGTAAATGAATAGCCTCTGTTGCCACCTGGTGGACGTGTCTAGACACTACCACAGATAGAATAACGAGCCAGATATTTCACCGGATGTATAAATGTGAAGCTTTTTGTTGTTCGTTTCCATTCACGACCAAATATGGTGATGAGAGGAAGCCCAGTGGCTGACAGCGGGGGAAAGATGGTGTGAGATGTTATTCTGGCCGACATTCTGTACATTTTCTCATTTCTGATTAAACATTTGATCTCAATACCTTTTTTTTTTGTTTCCAAAACTCTAGTCTGTTATGAACAGAGTGGACTAAGTTTTGTAGACTTTACTCTTAGTCAAAAAATAAAAAAATTGAGTTCTTCAGAAAGAGCGAAAAAGGGCGAATAGGCGTTCCCTAACAGAAATATGCAAATATATGCTAGAATGCACCAATAGAATCTCGCTAACTCAGTGCTTGGCTCTGCCCATCTCCTTACTTGTTCTGCCCTCTATGATTCATTTATCTCCCATTGGAAACGACAGGCTGTGGTCTATCTTGGGTTAGTTATAAACATCTTTGACGCTACTGTCACAGAGACTCTTACTAAACCCCTGGTGTAGATGAAGGAGATGACTTACCAGGAGTCCAGGGGAGTTCAGCTGAGACCAGACCAGGCAGCTTATCAATGTTCAAATGGTTGACAAAACAATATTATACAACAGGCAGATCTGATCCTGTCTAAAAGACAACTAAAAGATAATCCAATATGAATCCTGCCACGCCAGGAGGCTTCTCTCAATCAGCGTCTCAGATCAATAATCACCTGGGAGTGATCTCACCCTTAACAACCCTTCCTCTGCTCCCTCCTGCTCCTGGCCTGGTGGCTGCTGCCCCGTAGAGGTGGGAGATTAAACTCCTGGCCTTGTGGCTGCTGCCCCGTAGAGGTGGGAGATTAAACTCCTGGCCTTGTGGCTGCTGCCCCGTAGAGGTGGGAGATTAAACTCCTGGCCTGGTGGCTGCTGGGAGATTCAACTCCTGGCCTGGTGGCTGCTGGGAGATTCAACTCCTGGCCTGGTGGCTGCTGGGAGATTAAACTCCTGGCCTTGTGGCTGCTGGGAGATTAAACTCCTGGCCTTGTGGCTGCTGGGAGATTCAACTCCTGGCCTGGTGGCTGCTTGGAGATTAAACTCCTGGCCTGTTGGCTGCTGGGCGATTCAACTCCTGGCCTGGTGGCTGCTGGGAGATTCAACTCCTGGCCTGGTGGCTGCTGGGAGATTCAACTCCTGGCCTGGTGGCTGCTGGGAGATTAAACTCCTGGCCTGGTGGCTGCTGGGAGATTCAACTCCTGGCCTGGTGGCTGCTGGGAGATTAAACTCCTGGCCTGGTGGCTGCTGGGAGATTAAACTCCTGGCCTGGTGGCTGCTGGGAGATTAAACTCCTGGCCTGTTGGCTGCTGGGAGATTCAACTCCTGGCCTGGTGGCTGCTGGGAGATTCAACTCCTGGCCTGGTGGCTGCTGGGAGATTCAAATCCTGGCCTGGTGGCTGCTGGGAGATTAAACTCCTGGCCTTGTGGCTGCTGGGAGATTAAACTCCTGGCCTGGTGGCTGCTGGGAGATTCAACTCCTGGCCTGGTGGCTGCTGGGAGATTAAACTCCTGGCCTTGTGGCTGCTGGGAGATTAAACTCCTGGCCTGGTGGCTGCTGGGATATTCAACTCCTGGCCTGGTGGCTGCAGGGAGATTCAACTCCTGGCCTGGTGGCTGCTGGGAGATTAAACTCCTGGCCTTGTGGCTGCTGGGAGATTAAACTCCTGGCCTGGTGGCTGCTGCCCCGTAGAGGTGGGAGATTAAACTCCTGGCCTGGTGGCTGCTGGGAGATTCAACTCCTGGCCTGGTGGCTGCTGGGAGATTAAACTCCTGGCCTTGTGGCTGCTGGGAGATTAAACTCCTGGCCTGGTGGCTGCTGCCCCGTAGAGGTGGGAGATGAAACTCCTGGCCTGGTGGCTGCTGGGAGATTCAACTCCTGGCCTGGTGGCTGCTGGGAGATTCAACTCCTGGCCTTGTGGCTGCTGGGAGATTAAACTCCTGGCCTGGTGGCTGCTGCCCCGTAGAGGTGGGAGTTGAAAAGGAGAAATTGACTGTCTAACTGTCTAGCTAGCCCTATCCCTATCACTATTATACAGTCACTGGGCCCTGGCCAGTTTGGGGAGGGTTAGAGGCAGGCGGAGAGAGGCAGGCGGAGAGAGGCAGGCAGAGAGAGGCAGGCGGAGAGAGGCAGGCGGAGAGAGGCAGGCAGAGAGGGGCAGACGGAGAGAGGCAGGTGGAGAGAGGCAGGCGGAGAGAGGGGCAGGCGGAGAGAGGCAGGCGGAGAGAGGCAGGCGGAGAGAGGCAGACGGAGAGAGGTAGGCGGAGAGAGGGGCAGGCGGAGAGAGGCAGGCGGAGAGAGGCAGGCAGAGAGAGGCAGGCGGAGAGAGGCAGGCGGAGAGAGGCAGGCGGAGAGAGGCAGGCGGAGAGAGGCAGACGGAGAGAGGCAGGAGAGAGGGGCAGACGGAGAGAGGCAGGCGGAGAGAGGCAGGCAGAGAGAGGCAGGCGGAGAGAGGCAGGCGGAGAGAGGCAGGCGGAGAGAGGCAGGCAGACGGAGAGGCAGGCAGAGAGAGGCAGGCAGAGAGAGGCAGGCGGAGAGAGGCAGGCGGAGAGAGGCAGGCGGAGAGAGGCAGGCGGAGAGAGGCAGGCGGAGAGAGGCAGGCGGAGAGAGGCAGGCGGAGAGAGGCAGGCGGAGAGAGGCAGGCAGAGAGAGGCAGGCGGAGAGAGGCAGACGGAGAGAGGCAGGCGGAGAGAGGCAGACGGAGAGAGGCAGGCAGAGAGAGGCAGGCAGAGAGAGGCAGGCAGAGAGAGGCAGGCGGAGAGAGCAGACGGAGAGAGGCAGGCGGAGAGGGGGGCAGACGGAGAGAGGCAGGCGGAGAGAGGCAGGCGGAGAGAGGCAGACGGAGAGAGGCAGACGGAGAAAGGCAGGCGGAGAGAGGCAGGCGGAGAGAGGCAGACGGAGAGAGGCAGGCGGAGAGAGGCAGGTGGAGAGAGGCAGGCGGAGAGAGGCAGACGGAGAGAGGCAGGCGGAGAGAGGCAGACGGAGAGAGGCAGACGGAGAGAGGCAGGCGGAGAGAGGCAGGCGGAGAGAGGCAGGCGGAGAGAGGCAGGCGGAGAGAGGCAGGCGGAGAGAGGCAGGCGGAGAGAGGCAGGCGGAGAGAGGCAGGCGGAGAGAGGCAGGCGGAGAGAGGCAGGCGGAGAGAGGCAGACGGAGAGAGGCAGGCGGAGAGAGGCAGACGGAGAGAGGCAGGCGGAGAGAGGCAGACGGAGAGAGGCAGGCGGAGAGAGGCAGACGGAGAGAGGCAGGCGGAGAGGGGCAGACAGAGAGAGGCAGGCAGAGAGAGGCAGGCGGAGAGAGGCAGACGGAGAGAGGCAGGCGGAGAGAGGCAGACGGAGAGAGGCAGGCAGAGATAGTTTAGCCTTGTTCACACTAGCAGTTTGAAGTGACT
>NW_026287423.1:0-25000 GCF_023373465.1 Oncorhynchus keta | reverse complement strand
TCTCTCTCTCTCTCTCTCTCTCTCTCTCTCTCTCTCTCTCTCTCTCTCTCTCTCTCTGTCTCTCTCTCTCTCTCTCTGTCTCCCTCCCACCAGGTCACTATGATGCTCTGAGACCCAGTCAGGCGTTTGAGTTCACACGGGACCCGTCTGTCGGTCAGATAGCTCTGGCTTTCCTCCAGGCCTCCTTCGCCTTCAGCGGCTGGAACTTCCTGAACTACGTCACTGAGGAGGTGGTGGAGCCACGCAAGTAAGGATAGATCTCTAGATTTAGGCTACGTCCCAATTTAATCAGGATAGATCTCTAGATTTAGGATGCGTCCCAAATTAATCAGGATAGACCTCTAGACCTCTAGATGTAGGCTACGTCCCAATTTAATCAGGATAGACCTCTAGATGTAGGCTACGTCCCAATTTAATCAGGATAGACCTCTAGATGTAGGCTACGTCCCAATTTAATCAGGATAGACCTCTAGATGTAGGCTACGTCCCAATTTAATCAGGACAGACCTCTAGACCTCTAGATGTAGGCTACGTCCCAATTTTTTAACCTTCTAACAAGGTGTGCGCTTGCACACTCTCTGTTATGAATTTCAAAGCATCGGTCTGCTCTAAACATAAGCTGAAGTGCACACTTCAGGAGAAGGGTGGAGAATCGGAGCGCAACGAACTGTGTCGTCAGATCGCCATCTGGTGGTGGCAAAGGGAAGAGCACCTGTTGTCATACATTAATATATGGACTTTACGTGTGGTCATGTTGTGGCAGTTTCCTTATTGCTTCCAATGCTCAGATTATATTCATTAACTTTACTGTCTCACTGCTGTCTAATGGGTTGACTGTCTCACTGCTGTCTAATGGGTTGACTGTCTCACTGCTGTCTAATGGGTTGACTGTCTCACTGCAGTCTCATGAGTTGACTGTCTCACTGCTGTCTAATGAGTTGACTGTCTCACTGCTGTCTAATGGGTTGACTGTCTCACTGCTGTCTAATGGGTTGACTGTCTCACTGCTGTCTAATGGGTTGACTGTCTCACTGCTGTCTCATGAGTTGACTGTCTCACTGCTGTCTAATGGGTTGACTGTCTCACTGCTGTCTAATGAGTTGACTGTCTCACTGCTGTCTAATGGGTTGACTGTCTAATGGGTTGACTGTCTCACTGCTGTCTAATGGGTTGACTGTCTAATGAGTTGACTGTCTCACTGCTGTCTAATGGGTTGACTGTCTCACTGCTGTCCAATGAGTTGACTGTCTCACTGCTGTCTAATGAGTTGACTGTCTCACTGCTGTCTAATGGGTTGACTGTCTCACTGCTGTCTAATGGGTTGACTGTCTAATGGGTTGACTGTCTAATGGGTTGACTGGCACCTGTAATATAATGTACTGTTTTACAGGAACCTGGTATATTACTGTAAAATATGTCTCTTATCTCAGGAACCTGCCCCGGGCTATCTACATATTACTGTAATATAATGTACTGTTTTACCGGAACTATGTATATTACTGTAAAATATGTCTCTTATCTCAGGATCCTTCCCCGGGCTATCTACATATTACTGTAATATAATGTACTGTTTTACAGGAACTTGGTATATTACTGTAAAATATGTCTCTTATCTCAGGAACCTGCTCCCAGCCATCTACATATTACTGTAATATATTATTACAGTACTATATTACTGTAATATATTGTACTGTTTTACAGGAACCTGGTATATTACTGTAAAATATGTCTCTTATCTCAGAACCTGCTCCCAGCCATCTACATATTACTGTAATATATTATTACAGTAGTATATTACTGTAATATAATGTACTGTTTTACAGGAACCTGGTATATTACTGTAAAATATGTCTCTTATATCAGGAACCTGCCCCGGGCTATCTACATATTACTGTAATATATTATTACCAGGTAATAACATGGCTATATACAGGAAGTACCAGGTAATAACATGGCTATATACAGGAAGTACCAGGTAATAACATGGCTATATACAGGAAGTACCAGGTAATATATTATTACAGTACTATATTACTGTAATATATTGTACTGTTTTACAGGAACTTTGTATATTAGTGTAAAATATGTCTCTTATCTCAGGAACCTGCCCCGGGCTATCTACATATCCATTCCCCTGGTGACGTTAGTCTACACTCTGACCAACATTGCATACTTCTCCTCCATGACCCCGAAGAGCTGTTGGCATCAACGCCGTGGCTGGTGAGAATTAATTAATTAATTCATCTATACATAAAATAATAGAAACGTTATAACACTTAATAATTAAGTCATAATAAATACACAATGAGTAACAATAATAAGCCTATATACAGGAAGTACCAGGTAATAACATGGCTATATACAGGAAGTACCAGGTAATGACATGGTTATATACAGGAAGTACCAGGTAATAACATGGCTATATACAGGAAGTACCAGGTAATGACATGGCTATATACAGGAAGTACTAGGTAATAACATGGCTATATACAGGAAGTACCAGGTAATAACATGGCTATATACAGGAAGTACCAGGTAATAACATGGCTATATACAGGAAGTACCAGGTAATAACATGGCTAGATACAGGAAGTACCAGGTAATAACATGGCTATATACAGGAAGTACCAGGTAATAACATGGTTATATACAGGAAGTACCAGGTAATAACATGGTTATATACAGGGAGGTAATAACATGGCTATATACAGGAAGTACCAGGTAGCAACATGGCTATATACAGGAAGTACCAGGTAATAACATGGCTATATACAGGAAGTACCAGGTAATGACATGGCTATATACAGGAAGTACCAGGTAATAACATGGCTATATACAGGAAGTACCAGGTAATAACATGGCTATATACAGGAAGTACCAGGTAATAACATGGTTATATACAGGGAGGTAATAACATGGCTATATACAGGAAGTACCAGGTAGCAACATGGCTATATACAGGAAGTACCAGGTAATAACATGGCTATATACAGGAAGTACTGAGGTAATAACATGGCTATATACAGGAAGTACCAGGTAATAACATGGCTATATACAGGAAGTACCAGGTAATAACATGGCTATATACAGGAAGTACCAGGTAATAACATGGCTATATACAGGAAGTACCAGTACTGAGGTAATAACATGGCTATATACAGGAAGTACCAGGTAATAACATGGCTATATACAGGAAGTACCAGGTAATAACATGGCTATATACAGGAAGTACTGAGGTAATAACATGGCTATATACAGGAAGTACCAGGTAATAACATGGCTATATACAGGAAGTACCAGGTAATAACATGGCTATATACAGGAAGTACCAGGTAATAACATGGCTATATACAGGAAGTACCAGTACTGAGGTAATAACATGGCTATATACAGGAAGTACCAGGTAATAACATGGCTATATACAGGAAGTACCAGGTAATAACATGGCTAGATACAGGAAGTACCAGGTAATAACATGGCTATATACAGGAAGTACCAGGTAATAACATGGTTATATGCAGGAAGTACCAGGTAATAACATGGTTATATACAGGGAGGTAATAACATGGCTATATACAGGAAGTACCAGGTAGCAACATGGCTATATACAGGAAGTACCAGGTAATAACATGGCTATATACAGGAAGTACCAGGTAATGACATGGCTATATACAGGAAGTACCAGGTAATAACATGGCTATATACAGGTAGTACCAGGTAATAACATGGCTATATACAGGAAGTACCAGGTAATAACATGGTTATATACAGGAAGTACCAGGTAATAACATGGTTATATACAGGGAGGTAATAACATGGCTATATACAGGAAGTACCAGGTAGCAACATGGCTATATACAGGAAGTACCAGGTAATAACATGGCTATATACAGGAAGTACTGAGGTAATAACATGGCTATATACAGGAAGTACCAGGTAATAACATGGCTATATACAGGAAGTACCAGGTAATAACATGGCTATATACAGGAAGTACCAGGTAATAACATGGCTATATACAGGAAGTACCAGTACTGAGGTAATAACATGGCTATATACAGGAAGTACCAGTACTGAGGTAATAACATGGCTATATACAGGAAGTACCAGGTAATAACATGGCTATATACAGGAAGTACCAGGTAATGACATGGCTATATACAGGAAGTACCAGGTAATAACATGGCTATATACAGGAAGTACCAGCTAATAACATGGCTATATACAGGAAGTACCAGGTAATAACATGGCTATATACAGGAAGCACCAGGTAAGAGCATGGCTATATAAAGGAAGTACAAGCACTGAGTCAATGTGCAGGGGTACGAGGTAATTGAGGTAAATATGTACATATAACTAGGAATGAAGTAACTAAGCAAAAGGATAGATAATAGACAGTAACAGCAGTATACTGTAGGTAGGGGTAAAGGATAGATAATAGACAGTAACAGCAGTATACTGTAGGTAGGGGTAAAGGATAGATAATAGACAGTAACAGCAGTATACTGTAGGTAGAGGTAAAGGATAGATAATAGACAGTAACAGCAGTATACTGTAGGTAGGGGTAAAGGATAGATAATAGACAGTAACAGCAGTATACTGTAGGTAGGGGTAAAGGATAGATAATAGACAGTAACAGCAGTATACTGTAGGTAAAGGATAGATAATAGACAGTAACAGCAGTATACTGTAGGTAGGGGTAAAGGATAGATAATAGACAGTAACAGCAGTATACTGTAGGTAGGGGTAAAGGATAGATAATAGACAGTAACAGCAGTATACTGTAGGTAGGGGTAAAGGATAGATAATAGACAGTAACAGCAGTATAATGTAGGTAGGGGTAAAGGATAGATAATAGACAGTAACAGCAGTATACTGTAGGTAGGGGTAAAGGATAGATAATAGACAGTAACAGCAGTATACTGTAGGTAGGGGTAAAGGATAGATAATAGACAGTAACAGCAGTATACTGTAGGTAGGGGTAAAGGATAGATAATAGACAGTAACAGCAGTATACTGTAGGTAGGGGTAAAGGATAGATAATAGACAGTAACAGCAGTATACTGTAGGTAGGGGTAAAGGATAGATAATAGACAGTAACAGCAGTATACTGTAGGTAGGGGTAAAGGATAGATAATAGACAGTAACAGCAGTATACTGTAGGTAGGGGTAAAGGATAGATAATAGACAGTAACAGCAGTATACTGTAGGTAGGGGTAAAGGATAGATAATAGACAGTAACAGCAGTATACTGTAGGTAGGGGTAAAGGATAGATAATAGACAGTAACAGCAGTATACTGTAGGTAGGGGTAAAGGATAGATAATAGACAGTAACAGCAGTATACTGTAGGTAGGGGTAAAGGATAGATAATAGACAGTAACAGTATACTGTAGGTAGGGGTAAAGGATAGGTAATAGACAGTAACAGCAGTATACTGTAGGTAGGGGTAAAGGATAGATAATAGACAGTAACAGCAGTATACTGGGGGGTAAAGGATAGATAATAGACAGGGGTAAAGGATAGATAATAGACAGTAACAGCAGTATAATGTAGGTAGGGGTACAGGATAGATAATAGACAGTAACAGCAGTATAATGTAGGTAGGGGTAAAGGATAGATAATAGACAGTAACAGCAGTATACTGTAGGTAGGGGTAAAGGATAGATAATAGACAGTAACAGCAGTATAATGTAGGTAGGGGTACAGGATAGATAATAGACAGTAACAGCAGTATACTGTAGGTAGGGGTAAAGGATAGATAATAGACAGTAACAGCAGTAGACTGTAGGTAGGGGTAAAGGATAGATAATAGACAGTAACAGCAGTATACTGTAGGTAGGGGTAAAGGATAGATAATAGACAGTAACAGCAGTATACTGTAGGTAGGGGTAAAGGATAGATAATAGACAGTAACAGCAGTATACTGTAGGTAGGGGTAAAGGATAGATAATAGACAGTAACAGCAGTATACTGTAGGTAGGGGTAAAGGATAGATAATAGACAGTAACAGCAGTATACTGTAGGGGTAAAGGATAGATAATAGACAGTAACAGCAGTATACTGTAGGTAGGGGTAAAGGATAGATAATAGACAGTAACAGCAGTGTACTGTAGGTAGGGGTAAAGGATAGATAATAGACAGTAACAGCAGTATACTGTAGGGGTAAAGGATAGATAATAGACAGTAACAGCAGTATACTGTAGGTAGGGGTAAAGGATAGATAATAGACAGTAACAGCAGTATACTGTAGGTAGGGGTAAAGGATAGATAATAGACAGTAACAGCAGTATACTGTAGGTAGGGGTAAAGGATAGATAATAGACAGTAACAGCAGTATACTGTAGGTAGAGGTAAAGGATAGATAATAGACAGTAACAGCAGTATACTGTAGGTAGGGGTAAAGGATAGATAATAGACAGTAACAGCAGTATACTGTAGGTAGGGGTAAAGGATAGATAATAGACAGTAACAGCAGTATACTGTAGGTAGGGGTAAAGGATAGATAATAGACAGTAACAGCAGTATACTGTAGGTAGGGGTAAAGGATAGATAATAGACAGTAACAGCAGTATACTGTAGGTAAAGGATAGATAATAGACAGTAACAGCAGTATACTGTAGGTAGGTAGGGGTAAAGGATAGATAATAGACAGTAACAGCAGTATACTGTAGGTAGGGGTCAAGGATAGGTAATAGACAGTAACAGCAGTATACTGTAGGTAGGGGTCAAGGATAGATAATAGACAGTAACAGCAGTATACTGTAGGTAGGGGTAAAGGATAGGTAATAGACAGTAACAGCAGTATACTGTAGGTAGGGGTAAAGGATAGATAATAGACAGTAACAGCAGTATACTGTAGGTAGGGGTAAAGGATAATAGACAGTAACAGCAGTATACTGTTGGTAGGGGTAAAGGATAGATAACAGACAGTAACAGTAGTATACTGTAGGTAGGGGTAAAGGATAGATAATAGACAGTAACAGCAGTATACTGTAGGTAGGGGTAAAGGATAGATAATAGACAGTAACAGTAGTATACTGTAGGTAGGGGTAAAGGATAGATAATAGACAGTAACAGCAGTATACTGTAGGGGTAAAGGATAGATAATAGACAGTAACAGCAGTATACTGTAGGTAGGGGTAAAGGATAGATAACAGACAGTAACAGCAGTATACTGTAGGTAGGGGTAAAGGATAATAGACAGTAACAGCAGTATAATGTAGGTAGGGGTAAAGGATAGATAATAGACAGTAACAGCAGTATACTGTAGGGGTAAAGGATAGATAATAGACAGTAACAGCAGTATACTGTAGGTAGGGGTAAAGGATAGATAATAGACAGTAACAGCAGTATAATGTAGGTAGGGGTAAAGGATATATAATAGACAGTAACAGCAGTATACTGTAGGTAGGGGTAAAGGATAGATAATAGACAGTAACAGCAGTATAATGTAGGTAGGGGTAAAGGATAGATAATAGACAGTAACAGCAGTATACTGTAGGTAGGGGTAAAGGATAGATAATAGACAGTAACAGCAGTATACTGTAGGTAGGGGTAAAGGATAGATAATAGACAGTAACAGCAGTATACTGTAGGTAGGGGTAAAGGATAGATAATAGACAGTAACAGCAGTATACTGTAGGTAGGGGTAAAGGATAGATAATAGACAGTAACAGCAGTATACTGTAGGTAGGGGTAAAGGATAGATAATAGACAGTAACAGCAGTATACTGTAGGTAGGGGTAAAGGATAGATAATAGATGCTCCATACCAGGCGGTGATGGAACCAGTCAGGATGCTCTCGATGGTGGAGTTGTAGAACTTTTTGAGGATCTGAGGACACATGCCAAACTTTTCAGTCTCCTGAGGGGTAATAGGCTTTGTCGTGTCCTCTTCATGACTGTCTTGGTGTGCTTGTACCATGTTAGTTTGTTGGTGATGTGGACAACAAGGAACTTGAAGCTCTTGTTCCACTACGTCCCGGTTGATGAGAATGGGGGCATGCTCGGACCCCCTTTAGTCCACAATCATCTCCTTTGTCTTGATCACATTGAGGGAGAGGTTGTTGCACCACACGGCCACGTCTTTGACCTCC
Source organism: Oncorhynchus keta (assembly GCF_023373465.1). NCBI lineage: Eukaryota > Metazoa > Chordata > Actinopteri > Salmoniformes > Salmonidae > Oncorhynchus > Oncorhynchus keta. The sequence goes on along the minus strand of NW_026287423.1, from coordinate 16,903 downwards.
TTCCTATTGGATGTCTCATCGTTGTCGGTGATCGGGGATCCATAATAAACCCCAGGAAGAGTAGCTGCTGCCTTGGCAGGAACTAATGGGGATCCATAATAAACCCCAGGAAGAGTAGCTGCTGCCTTGGCAACAGGAACTAATGAGGATCCATAATAAACCCCAGGAAGAGTAGCTGCTGCCTTGACAGGAACTAATGGGGATCCATAATAAACCTCAGGAAGAGTAGCTGCTGCCTTGGCAGGAACTAATGGGGATCCATAATAAACCCCAGGAAGAGTAGCTGCTGCCTTGGCAACAGGAACTAATGGGGATCCATAATAAACCCCAGGAAGAGTAGCTGCTGCCTTGACAGGAACTAATGGGGATCCATAATGAACCCCAGGAAAGTAGCTGCTGCCTTGGCAGGAACTAATGGGGACCCATAATAAACCCCAGGAAGAGTAGCTGCTGCCTTGGCAGGAACTAATGGGGATCCATAATAAACCCCAGGAAAAGTAGCTGCTGCCTTGGCAGGAACTAATGGGGATCCATAATAAACCCCAGGAAGAGTAGCTGCTGTCTTGACAGGAACTAATGGGGATCCATAATAAACCCCAGGAAGAGTAGCTGCTGCCTTGACAGGAACTAATGGGGATCCATAATAAACCCCAGGAAGAGTAGCTGCTGCCTTGAGAGGAACTAATGGGGATCCATAATAAACCCCAGGAAGAGTAGCTGCTGTCTTGGCAGGAACTAATGGGGATCCATAATAAACCCCAGGAAGAGTAGCTGCTGCCTTGACAGGAACTAATGGGGATCCATAATAAACCCCAGGAAGAGTAGCTGCTGCCTTGGCAACAGGAACTAATGGGGATCCATAATAAACCCCAGGAAGAGTAGCTGCTGCCTTGGCAACAGGAACTAATGGGGATCCATAATAAACCCCAGGAAGAGTAGCTGCTGCCTTGGCAACAGGAACTAATGGGGATCCAGAATAAACCCCCAGGAAGAGTAGCTGCTGCCTTGGCAACAGGAACTAATGGGGATCCAGAATAAACCCCCAGGAAGAGTAGCTGCTGCCTTGGCAACAGGAACTAATGGGGATCCATAATAAACAAATAATGGTTATTTAACAGGTGGTTAAATAATGGTTATTTAACAGTTAACTTTCTGTGGTTGTTGTTGTTTGTTTGTTTGTTTTTTAAAGGTTGTTTAATGATTGTTGAATGGTTTTCTACAGACATTTGGTGAGAAGTTGCTGGGCGTATTCTCCTGGGTGATGCCCATCTCTGTAGCTCTGTCTACATTCGGAGGAATCAACGGCTATCTCTTCACTTCATCCAGGTACTACTAGTCTCATAATATAGTGGTTCTCAACCTCTCCTCAGGGGACCACCTCAATATAGTCAGTGGTTCTCAACCTCTCCTCAGGGGACCGCCTCAATATAGTCAGTGGTTCTCAACCTCTCCTCAGGGGACAGCCCCAATATAGTCAGTGGTTCTCAACCTCTCCTCAGGGACCGCCCCAATATAGTCAGTGGTTCTCAACCTCTCCTCAGGGGACCACCTCAATATAGTCAGTGGTTCTCAACCTCTCCTCAGGGGACCGCCCAATATAGTCAGTGGTTCTCAACCTCTCCTCAGGGGACCGCCCCAATATAGTCAGTGGTTCTCAACCTCTCCTCAGGGGACCGCCCCAATATAGTCAGTGGTTCTCAACCTCTCCTCAGGGGACCGCCCCAATATAGTCAGTGGTTCTCAACCTCTCCTCAGGGGACCGCCCCAATATAGTCAGTGGTTCTCAACCTCTCCTCAGGGGACCGCCCCAATATAGTCAGTGGTTCTCAACCTCTCCTCAGGGGACCACCCCAATATAGTCAGTGGTTCCACCCCAATATAGTCAGTGGTTCTCAACCTCTCCTCAGGGGACCGCCCCAATATAGTCAGTGGTTCTCAACCTCTCCTCAGGGGACAGCCCCAATATAGTCAGTGGTTCTCAACCTCTCCTCAGGGGACCACCCCAATATAGTCAGTGGTTCTCAACCTCTCCTCAGGGGACCGCCCCAATATAGTCAGTGGTTCTCAACCTCTCCTCAGGGGACCACCCCAATATAGTCAGTGGTTCTCAACCTCTCCTCAGGGGACCACCTCAATATAGTCAGTGGTTCTCAACCTCTCCTCAGGGGACCGCCCCAATATAGTCAGTGGTTCTCAACCTCTCCTCAGGGGACCGCCCAATATAGTCAGTGGTTCTCAACCTCTCCTCAGGGGACCGACCAGTGGTTCCCCTCTCCTCAGGGGACCGCCCCAATAGTCAGTGGTTCTCAACCTCTCCTCAGGGGACCGCCCCAATATAGTCAGTGGTTCTCAACCTCTCCTCAGGGACCGCCCCAATATAGTCAGTGGTTCTCAACCTCTCTCAGGGGACCGCCCCAATATAGTCAGTGGTTCTCAACCTCTCCTCAGGGGACCGCCCCAATATAGTCAGTGGTTCTCAACCTCTCCTCAGGGGACCGCCCCAATATAGTCAGTGGTTCTCAACCTCTCCTCAGGGGACCGCCCCAATATAGTCAGTGGTTCTCAACCTCTCCTCAGGGGACCGCCCCAATATAGTCAGTGGTTCTCAACCTCTCCTCAGGGGACCGCCCCAATATAGTCAGTGGTTCTCAACCTCTCCTCAGGGGACCGCCCCAATATAGTCAGTGGTTCTCAACCTCTCCTCAGGGGACCGCCCCAATATAGTCAGTGGTTCTCAACCTCTCCTCAGGGGACCGCCCCAATATAGTCAGTGGTTCTCAACCTCTCCTCAGGGGACCACCCCAATATAGTCAGTGGTTCTCAACCTCTCCTCAGGGGACCGCCCAATATAGTCAGTGGTTCTCAACCTCTCCTCAGGGGACCGCCCCAATATAGTCAGTGGTTCTCAACCTCTCCTCAGGGGACCGCCCCAATATAGTCAGTGGTTCTCAACCTCTCCTCAGGGGACCGCCTCAATATAGTCAGTGGTTCTCAACCTCTCCTCAGGGGACCACCCCAATATAGTCAGTGGTTCTCAACCTCTCCTCAGGGGACCGCCCCAATATAGTCAGTGGTTCTCAACCTCTCCTCAGGGGACCGCCCCAATATAGTCAGTGGTTCTCAACCTCTCCTCAGGGGACCGCCCAATATAGTCAGTGGTTCTCAACCTCTCCTCAGGGGACCGCCCCAATATAGTCAGTGGTTCTCAACCTCTCCTCAGGGGACCGCCCCAATATAGTCAGTGGTTCTCAACCTCTCCTCAGGGGACCGCCCCAATATAGTCAGTGGTTCTCAACCTCTCCTCAGGGGACCGCCCCAATATAGTCAGTGGTTCTCAACCTCTCCTCAGGGGACCGCCCCAATATAGTCAGTGGTTCTCAACCTCTCCTCAGGGGACCGCCCCAATATAGTCAGTGGTTCTCAACCTCTCCTCAGGGGACCGCCCCAATATAGTCAGTGGTTCTCAACCTCTCCTCAGGGGACCGCCTCAATATAGTCAGTGGTTCTCAACCTCTCCTCTGGGGACCGCCCCAATATAGTCAGTGGTTCTCAACCTCTCCTCAGGGGACCAGCCCCAATATAGTCAGTGGTTCTCAACCTCTCCTCAGGGGACCGCCCCAATATAGTCAGTGGTTCTCAACCTCTCCTCAGGGGACCGCCTCAATATAGTCAGTGGTTCTCAACCTCTCCTCAGGGGACCGCCCCAATATAGTCAGTGGTTCTCAACCTCTCCTCAGGGGACCGCCCCAATATAGTCAGTGGTTCTCAACCTCTCCTCAGGGGACCGCCCCAATATAGTCAGTGGTTCTCAACCTCTCCTCAGGGGACCGCCCCAATATAGTCAGTGGTTCTCAACCTCTCCTCAGGGGACCGCCTCAATATAGTCAGTGGTTCTCAACCTCTCCTCAGGGACCGCCCCAATATAGTCAGTGGTTCTCAACCTCTCCTCAGGGGACCGCCCCAATATAGTCAGTGGTTCTCAACCTCTCCTCAGGGGACCGCCTCAATATAGTCAGTGGTTCTCAACCTCTCCTCAGGGGACCGCCCCAATATAGTCAGTGGTTCTCAACCTCTCCTCAGGGGACCGCCCCCAATATAGTCAGTGGTTCTCAACCTCTCCTCAGGGGACCGCCCCAATATAGTCAGTGGTTCTCAACCTCTCCTCAGGGGACCGCCCCAATATAGTCAGTGGTTCTCAACCTCTCCTCAGGGACCGCCCCAATATAGTCAGTGGTTCTCAACCTCTCCTCAGGGGACCGCCCCAATATAGTCAGTGGTTCTCAACCTCTCCTCAGGGGACCGCCCCAATATAGTCAGTGGTTCTCAACCTCTCCTCAGGGGACCGCCTCAATATAGTCAGTGGTTCTCAACCTCTCCTCAGGGGACCGCCCCAATATAGTCAGTGGTTCTCAACCTCTCCTCAGGGGACCGCCCCAATATAGTCAGTGGTTCTCAACCTCTCCTCAGGGGACCACCCCAATATAGTCAGTGGTTCCCCTCTCCTCAATATAGTCAGTGGTTCTCAACCTCTCCTCAGGGGACCGCCCCAATATAGTCAGTGGTTCTCAACCTCTCTCAGGGGACCGCCCCAATATAGTCAGTGGTTCTCAACCTCTCCTCAGGGGACCGCCCAATATAGTCAGTGGTTCTCAACCTCTCCTCAGGGGACCGCCCCAATATAGTCAGTGGTTCTCAACCTCTCCTCAGGGGACCGCCCCAATATAGTCAGTGGTTCTCAACCTCTCCTCAGGGGACAGCCCCAATATAGTCAGTGGTTCTCAACCTCTCCTCAGGGGACCGCCCCAATATAGTCAGTGGTTCTCAACCTCTCCTCAGGGGACCGCCCCAATATAGTCAGTGGTTCTCAACCTCTCCTCAGGGGACCGCCCCAATATAGTCAGTGGTTCTCAACCTCTCCTCAGGGGACCGCCCCAATATAGTCAGTGGTTCTCAACCTCTCCTCAGGGGACCGCCTCAATATAGTCAGTGGTTCTCAACCTCTCCTCAGGGGACCGCCCCAATATAGTCAGTGGTTCTCAACCTCTCCTCTGGGGACCGCCCCAATATAGTCAGTGGTTCTCAACCTCTCCTCAGGGGACCGCCCCAATATAGTCAGTGGTTCTCAACCTCTCCTCAGGGGACCGCCCCAATATAGTCAGTGGTTCTCAACCTCTCCTCAGGGGACCGCCCCAATATAGTCAGTGGTTCTCAACCTCTCCTCAGGGGACCGCCCCAATATAGTCAGTGGTTCTCAACCTCTCCTCAGGGGACCGCCCCAATATAGTCAGTGGTTCTCAACCTCTCCTCAGGGGACCGCCCCAATATAGTCAGTGGTTCTCAACCTCTCCTCAGGGGACCGCCCCAATATAGTCAGTGGTTCTCAACCTCTCCTCAGGGGACCGCCCCAATATAGTCAGTGGTTCTCAACCTCTCCTCAGGGGACCGCCCCAATATAGTCAGTGGTTCTCAACCTCTCCTCAGGGGACCGCCCCAATATAGTCAGTGGTTCTCAACCTCTCCTCAGGGGACCGCCCCAATATAGTCAGTGGTTCTCAACCTCTCCTCAGGGGACCGCCCCAATATAGTCAGTGGTTCTCAACCTCTCCTCAGGGACCGCCCCAATATAGTCAGTGGTTCTCAACCTCTCCTCAGGGGACCGCCCCAATATAGTCAGTGGTTCTCAACCTCTCCTCAGGGGACCGCCCCAATATAGTCAGTGGTTCTCAACCTCTCCTCAGGGGACCGCCCCAATATAGTCAGTGGTTCTCAACCTCTCCTCAGGGGACCGCCCCAATATAGTCAGTGGTTCTCAACCTCTCCTCAGGGGACCGCCCCAATATAGTCAGTGGTTCTCAACCTCTCCTCAGGGGACCGCCCCAATATAGTCAGTGGTTCTCAACCTCTCCTCAGGGGACCGCCCCAATATAGTCAGTGGTTCTCAACCTCTCCTCAGGGGACCACCCCAATATAGTCAGTGGTTCTCAACCTCTCCTCAGGGGACCGCCCCAATATAGTCAGTGGTTCTCAACCTCTCCTCAGGGACCGCCCCAATATAGTCAGTGGTTCTCAACCTCTCCTCAGGGGACCGCCTCAATATAGTCAGTGGTTCTCAACCTCTCCTCAGGGGACCGCCCCAATATAGTCAGTGGTTCTCAACCTCTCCTCAGGGGACCGCCCCAATATAGTCAGTGGTTCTCAACCTCTCCTCAGGGGACCGCCCAATATAGTCAGTGGTTCTCAACCTCTCCTCAGGGGACCGCCTCAATATAGTCAGTGGTTCTCAACCTCTCCTCAGGGGACCGCCCCAATATAGTCAGTGGTTCTCAACCTCTCCTCAGGGGACCGCCCCAATATAGTCAGTGGTTCTCAACCTCTCCTCAGGGGACCGCCCCAATATAGTCAGTGGTTCTCAACCTCTCCTCAGGGGACCGCCTCAATATAGTCAGTGGTTCTCAACCTCTCCTCAGGGGACCGCCCAATATAGTCAGTGGTTCTCAACCTCTCCTCAGGGGACCGCCCCAATATAGTCAGTGGTTCTCAACCTCTCCTCAGGGGACCGCCCCAATATAGTCAGTGGTTCTCAACCTCTCCTCAGGGGACCGCCCCAATATAGTCAGTGGTTCTCAACCTCTCCTCAGGGGACCGCCTCAATATAGTCAGTGGTTCTCAACCTCTCCTCAGGGGACCGCCCCAATATAGTCAGTGGTTCTCAACCTCTCCTCAGGGGACCACCCCAATATAGTCAGTGGTTCTCAACCTCTCCTCAGGGGACCGCCCAATATAGTCAGTGGTTCTCAACCTCTCCTCAGGGGACCGCCTCAATATAGTCAGTGGTTCTCAACCTCTCCTCAGGGGACCGCCTCAATATAGTCAGTGGTTCTCAACCTCTCCTCAGGGGACCGCCCCAATATAGTCAGTGGTTCTCAACCTCTCCTCAGGGACCGCCCCAATATAGTCAGTGGTTCTCAACCTCTCCTCAGGGGACCGCCTCAATATAGTCAGTGGTTCTCAACCTCTCCTCAGGGGACCGCCCCAATATAGTCAGTGGTTCTCAACCTCTCCTCAGGGGACCGCCCCAATATAGTCAGTGGTTCTCAACCTCTCCTCAGGGGACCGCCCAATATAGTCAGTGGTTCTCAACCTCTCCTCAGGGGACCGCCCCAATATAGTCAGTGGTTCTCAACCTCTCCTCAGGGGACCGCCCCAATATAGTCAGTGGTTCTCAACCTCTCCTCAGGGGACAGCCCCAATATAGTCAGTGGTTCTCAACCTCTCCTCAGGGGACCGCCCCAATATAGTCAGTGGTTCTCAACCTCTCCTCAGGGGACAGCCCCAATATAGTCAGTGGTTCTCAACCTCTCCTCAGGGACCGCCCCAATATAGTCAGTGGTTCTCAACCTCTCCTCAGGGGACCGCCCCAATATAGTCAGTGGTTCTCAACCTCTCCTCAGGGGACCGCCTCAATATAGTCAGTGGTTCTCAACCTCTCCTCAGGGGACCGCCCCAATATAGTCAGTGGTTCTCAACCTCTCCTCAGGGGACCGCCCCAATATAGTCAGTGGTTCTCAACCTCTCCTCAGGGGACCGCCCCAATATAGTCAGTGGTTCTCAACCTCTCCTCAGGGGACCGCCCCAATATAGTCAGTGGTTCTCAACCTCTCCTCAGGGGACCGCCCCAATATAGTCAGTGGTTCTCAACCTCTCCTCAGGGGACCGCCCCAATATAGTCAGTGGTTCTCAACCTCTCCTCAGGGGACCGCCCCAATATAGTCAGTGGTTCTCAACCTCTCCTCAGGGGACCGCCCCAATATAGTCAGTGGTTCTCAACCTCTCCTCAGGGGACCGCCCCAATATAGTCAGTGGTTCTCAACCTCTCCTCAGGGGACCGCCCCAATATAGTCAGTGGTTCTCAACCTCTCCTCAGGGGACCGCCCCAATATAGTCAGTGGTTCTCAACCTCTCCTCAGGGGACAGCCCCAATATAGTCAGTGGTTCTCAACCTCTCCTCAGGGGACCGCCCCAATATAGTCAGTGGTTCTCAACCTCTCCTCAGGGGACCGCCCCAATATAGTCAGTGGTTCTCAACCTCTCCTCAGGGGACCGCCCCAATATAGTCAGTGGTTCTCAACCTCTCCTCAGGGGACCGCCCCCAATATAGTCAGTGGTTCTCAACCTCTCCCTCAGGGACCGCCCCAATATAGTCAGTGGTTCTCAACCTCTCCTCAGGGGACCACCCCAATATAGTCAGTGGTTCTCAACCTCTCCTCAGGGGACCGCCTCAATATAGTCAGTGGTTCTCAACCTCTCCTCAGGGGACCGCCCCAATATAGTCAGTGGTTCTCAACCTCTCCTCAGGGGACCGCCCCAATATAGTCAGTGGTTCTCAACCTCTCCTCAGGGGACCGCCCAATATAGTCAGTGGTTCTCAACCTCTCCTCAGGGGACCGCCTCAATATAGTCAGTGGTTCTCAACCTCTCCTCAGGGGACCGCCCCAATATAGTCAGTGGTTCTCAACCTCTCCTCAGGGGACCGCCTCAATATAGTCAGTGGTTCTCAACCTCTCCTCAGGGGACCGCCTCAATATAGTCAGTGGTTCTCAACCTCTCCTCAGGGGACCGCCTCAATATAGTCAGTGGTTCTCAACCTCTCCTCAGGGACCGCCTCAATATAGTCAGTGGTTCTCAACCTCTCCTCAGGGGACCGCCTCAATATAGTCAGTGGTTCTCAACCTCCTCAGGGGACCGCCCCAATATAGTCAGTGGTTCTCAACCTCTCCTCAGGGGACCGCCCCAATATAGTCAGTGGTTCTCAACCTCTCCTCAGGGGACCGCCCCAATATAGTCAGTGGTTCTCAACCTCTCCTCAGGGGACCGCCTCAATATAGTCAGTGGTTCTCAACCTCTCCTCAGGGACCGCCCCAATATAGTCAGTGGTTCTCAACCTCTCCTCAGGGGACCGCCCCAATATAGTCAGTGGTTCTCAACCTCTCCTCAGGGGACCGCCCAATATAGTCAGTGGTTCTCAACCTCTCCTCAGGGGACCGCCCCAATATAGTCAGTGGTTCTCAACCTCTCCTCAGGGGACCGCCCCAATATAGTCAGTGGTTCTCAACCTCTCCTCAGGGACCGCCCCAATATAGTCAGTGGTTCTCAACCTCTCCTCAGGGACCGCCCCAATATAGTCAGTGGTTCTCAACCTCTCCTCAGGGGACCGCCCCAATATAGTCAGTGGTTCTCAACCTCTCCTCAGGGGACCGCCCCAATATAGTCAGTGGTTCTCAACCTCTCCTCAGGGGACCGCCCCAATATAGTCAGTGGTTCTCAACCTCTCCTCAGGGGACCGCCCCAATATAGTCAGTGGTTCTCAACCTCTCCTCAGGGGACCGCCCCAATATAGTCAGTGGTTCTCAACCTCTCCTCAGGGGACAGCCCCAATATAGTCAGTGGTTCTCAACCTCTCCTCAGGGGACCGCCCAATATAGTCAGTGGTTCTCAACCTCTCCTCAGGGGACAGCCCCAATATAGTCAGTGGTTCTCAACCTCTCCTCAGGGGACCGCCCCAATATAGTCAGTGGTTCTCAACCTCTCCTCAGGGGACAGCCCCAATATAGTCAGTGGTTCTCAACCTCTCCTCAGGGGACCGCCCCAATATAGTCAGTGGTTCTCAACCTCTCCTCAGGGGACCGCCCCAATATAGTCAGTGGTTCTCAACCTCTCCTCAGGGGACCGCCCCAATATAGTCAGTGGTTCTCAACCTCTCCTCAGGGGACCACCCCAATATAGTCAGTGGTTCTCAACCTCAGTGGTTCCTCAGGGGACCGCCCCAATATAGTCAGTGGTTCTCAACCTCTCCTCAGGGGACCGCCCCAATATAGTCAGTGGTTCTCAACCTCTCCTCAGGGGACCGCCCCAATATAGTCAGTGGTTCTCAACCTCTCCTCAGGGGACCACCCCAATATAGTCAGTGGTTCTCAACCTCTCCTCAGGGGACCGCCCCAATATAGTCAGTGGTTCTCAACCTCTCCTCAGGGGACCGCCCCAATATAGTCAGTGGTTCTCAACCTCTCCTCAGGGGACCGCCCCAATATAGTCAGTGGTTCTCAACCTCTCCTCAGGGGACCGCCCCAATATAGTCAGTGGTTCTCAACCTCTCCTCAGGGGACAGCCCCAATATAGTCAGTGGTTCTCAACCTCTCCTCAGGGGACCACCTCAATATAGTGGTTCTCAACCTCTCCTCAGGGGACAGCCTCAATATAGTCAGTGGTTCTCAACCTCTCCTCAGGGGACCGCCCCAATATAGTCAGTGGTTCTCAACCTCTCCTCAGGGGACCGCCCCAATATAGTCAGTGGTTCTCAACCTCTCCTCCGGGACCGCCTCAATATAGTCAGTGGTTCTCAACCTCTCCTCAGGGGACCACCTCAATATCAGTGGTTCTCAACCTCTCCTCAGGGGACAGCCCCAATATAGTCAGTGGTTCTCAACCTCTCCTCAGGGGACCGCCTATAGTCAGTGGTTCTCATATAGTCAGTGGTTCTCAACCTCTCCTCAGGGGACCGCCCCAATATAGTCAGTGGTTCTCAACCTCTCCTCAGGGGACCGCCTCAATATAGTCAGTGGTTCTCAACCTCTCCTCAGGGGACAGCCCCAATATAGTCAGTGGTTCTCAACCTCTCCTCAGGGGACCGCCCCAATATAGTCAGTGGTTCTCAACCTCTCCTCAGGGGACCGCCTCCCAATATAGTCAGTGGTTCTCAACCTCTCCTCAGGGGACCGCCCCAATATAGTCAGTGGTTCTCAACCTCTCCTCAGGGGACCGCCCCAATATAGTCAGTGGTTCTCAACCTCTCCTCAGGGGACCGCCTCAATATAGTCAGTGGTTCTCAACCTCTCCTCAGGGGACCGCCCCAATATAGTCAGTGGTTCTCAACCTCTCCTCAGGGACCACCCCAATATAGTCAGTGGTTCTCAACCTCTCCTCAGGGGACCGCCCTCAATATAGTCAGTGGTTCTCAGCCTCTCCTCAGGGGACAGCCCCAATATAGTCAGTGGTTCTCAACCTCTCCTCAGGGGACCGCCCCAATATAGTCAGTGGTTCTCAACCTCTCCTCAGGGGACAGCCCCAATATAGTCAGTGGTTCTCAACCTCTCCTCAGGGGACCACCTCAATATAGTCAGTGGTTCTCAACCTCTCCTCAGGGGACCGCCCCAATATAGTCAGTGGTTCTCAACCTCTCTCAGGGGACCGCCCCAATATAGTCAGTGGTTCTCAACCTCTCCTCAGGGACCGCCCCAATATAGTCAGTGGTTCTCAACCTCTCCTCAGGGGACCGCCCCAATATAGTCAGTGGTTCTCAACCTCTCCTCAGGGGACCGCCCCAATATAGTCAGTGGTTCTCAACCTCTCCTCAGGGGACAGCCCAATATAGTCAGTGGTTCTCAACCTCTCCTCAGGGGACCACCCCAATATAGTCAGTGGTTCTCAACCTCTCCTCAGGGGACCGCCCCAATATAGTCAGTGGTTCTCAACCTCTCCTCAGGGGACCGCCCCAATATAGTCAGTGGTTCTCAACCTCTCCTCAGGGGACCGCCCTCAATATAGTCAGTGGTTCTCAACCTCTCCTCAGGGGACCGCCCCAATATAGTCAGTGGTTCTCAACCTCTCCTCTGGGGACCGCCTCAATATAGTCAGTGGTTCTCAGCCTCTCCTCAGGGGACCCGCCCCAATATAGTCAGTGGTTCTCAACCTCTCCTCAGGGGACAGCCTCAATATAGTCAGTGGTTCTCAACCTCTCCTCAGGGGACCGCCTCAATATAGTCAGTGGTTCTCAACCTCTCTCAGGGACCGCCCCAATATAGTCAGTGGTTCTCAACCTCTCCTCAGGGGACCGCCCCAATATAGTCAGTGGTTCTCAACCTCTCCTCAGGGGACCGCCCCAATATAGTCAGTGGTTCTCAACCTCTCCTCAGGGACCGCCTCAATATAGTCAGTGGTTCTCAACCTCTCCTCAGGGGACCACCCCAATATAGTCAGTGGTTCTCAACCTCTCCTCAGGGGACCGCCTCAATATAGTCAGTGGTTCTCAACCTCTCCTCTGGGGACAGCCCCAATATAGTCAGTGGTTCTCAACCTCTCCTCAGGGGACCGCCTCAATATAGTCAGTGGTTCTCAACCTCTCCTCAGGGGACCGCCCCAATATAGTCAGTGGTTCTCAACCTCTCCTCGGGACCGCCCCAATATAGTCAGTGTCAGTTCTCAACCTCTCCTCAGGGGACCGCCCCAATATAGTCAGTGGTTCTCAACCTCTCCTCGGGGACCGCCCCAATATAGTCAGTGGTTCTCAACCTCTCCTCAGGGGACCGCCCCAATATAGTCAGTGGTTCTCAACCTCTCCTCAGGGACCGCCCCAATATAGTCAGTGGTTCTCAACCTCTCCTCAGGGGACCGCCCCAATATAGTCAGTGGTTCTCAACCTCTCCTCAGGGGACCGCCCCAATATAGTCAGTGGTTCTCAGCCTCTCCTCAGGGGACCGCCCCAATATAGTCAGTGGTTCTCAACCTCTCCTCAGGGGACCGCCTCAATATAGTCAGTGGTTCTCAACCTCTCCTCAGGGGACCGCCCCAATATAGTCAGTGGTTCTCAACCTCTCCTCAGGGGACAGCCCCAATATAGTCAGTGGTTCTCAACCTCTCCTCAGGGACCGCCCCAATATAGTCAGTGGTTCTCAACCTCTCCTCAGGGACCGCCCCAATATAGTCAGTGGTTCTCAACCTCTCCTCAGGGGACCGCCCCAATATAGTCAGTGGTTCTCAACCTCTCCTCAGGGGACCGCCCCAATATAGTCAGTGGTTCTCAACCTCTCTCAGGGGACCGCCCCAATATAGTCAGTGGTTCTCAACCTCTCCTCAGGGGACAGCCCCAATATAGTCAGTGGTTCTCAACTCTCTCAGGGGACCACCCCAATATAGTCAGTGGTTCTCAACCTCTCCTCTGGGGACAGCCCCAATATAGTCAGTGGTTCTCAACCTCTCCTCAGGGGACCGCCCCAATATAGTCAGTGGTTCTCAACCTCTCTCAGGGGACCGCCCCAATATAGTCAGTGGTTCTCAACCTCTCCTCAGGGGACCGCCTCAATATAGTCAGTGGTTCTCAACCTCCTCAGGGACCGCCCCAATATAGTCAGTGGTTCTCAACCTCTCCTCAGGGGACAGCCCCAATATAGTCAGTGGTTCTCAACCTCTCCTCAGGGGACCGCCCCAATATAGTCAGTGGTTCTCAACCTCTCCTCAGGGGACCGCCCCAATATAGTCAGTGGTTCTCAACCTCTCCTCAGGGACCGCCCAATATAGTCAGTGGTTCTCAACCTCTCCCTCAGGGGACCGCCCCAATATAGTCAGTGGTTCTCAACCTCTCCTCAGGGGACCGCCCCAATATAGTCAGTGGTTCTCAACCTCTCCTCAGGGACCGCCTCAATATAGTCAGTGGTTCTCAACCTCTCCTATAGTCAGTGGTTCTCAACCTCTCCTCTGGGGACCGCCTCAATATAGTCAGTGGTTCTCAACCTCTCCTCAGGGACCGCCCCAATATAGTCAGTGGTTCTCAACCTCTCCTCAGGGACCGCCTCAATATAGTCAGTGGTTCTCAACCTCTCCTCAGGGGACCGCCCCAATATAGTCAGTGGTTCTCAACCTCTCCTCAGGGGACCGCCCCCAATATAGTCAGTGGTTCTCAACCTCTCCTCTGGGGACCGCCCCAATATAGTCAGTGGTTCTCAACCTCTCCTCAGGGGACCGCCTCAATATAGTCAGTGGTTCTCAACCTCTCCTCAGGGGACCACCGCCAATATAGTCAGTGGTTCTCAACCTCTCCTCAGGGGACCGCCTCAATATAGTCAGTGGTTCTCAACCTCTCCTCAGGGACCGCCCCAATATAGTCAGTGGTTCTCAACCTCCTCAGGGGACCGCCTCAATATAGTCAGTGGTTCTCAACCTCTCCTCAGGGGACCGCCCCAATATAGTCAGTGGTTCTCAACCTCTCCTCAGGGGACCGCCCCAATATAGTCAGTGGTTCTCAACCTCTCCTCAGGGGACCGCCCCCAATATAGTCAGTGGTTCTCAACCTCCCTCAGGGGACCGCCTCAGCATATAGTCAGTGGTTCTCAACCTCTCCTCAGGGACCGCCCCAATATAGTCAGTGGTTCTCAACCTCTCCTCAGGGACCAATATAGTCAGTGGTTCTCAACCTCTCCTCTGGGGACCGCCCCAATAGTCAGTGGTTCTCAACCTTCCTCAGGGACCGCCCAATATAGTCAGTGGTTCTCAACCTCTCCTCTGGGGACAGCCCCAATATAGTCAGTGGTTCTCAACCTCTCCTCAGGGGACCGCCTCAATATAGTCAGTGGTTCTCAACCTCTCCTCAGGGGACCGCCCCAATATAGTCAGTGTTCTCCCCCCAACCCTCCTCAGGGGGACCGCCCCAACATAGTCAGTGGTTCTCAACCTCTCCTCTGGGACCGCCCCAACATAGTCAGTGGTTCTCAACCTCCCTCAGGGGACCGCCCCAATATAGTCAGTGGTTCTCAACCTCCTCTGGGGACAGCCCCAATATAGCCAGTGGTTCTCAACCTCCCTCAGGGACCGCCCCAATATAGTCAGTGGTTCTCAACCTCTCCTAGGGGACCGCCCCAATATAGTCAGTGTGGAACTCTCTCCTCAGGGACCGCCCAACAGAGTCAGTGGTTCTCAACTCTCTCTCAGGGGACCACCTCAACATAGTCAGTGGCTCTCAACTCCTCCTCAGGGACCGCCCCCAATATAGTCAGTGGTTCTCAACCTCCTCAGGGGACAGCCCCAATATAGTCAGTGGTTCTCAACCTCTCCCTCAGGGACCGCCCCAATATAGTCAGTGGTTCTCAACCTCTCCTCAGGGGACCGCCCCAATATAGTCAGTGGTTCTCAACCTCTCCTCAGGGGACCGCCCCAATATAGTCAGTGGTTCTCAACCTCTCCTCAGGGGACCGCCCCAATATAGTCAGTGGTTCTCAACCTCTCCTCAGGGGACCGCCCCAATATAGTCAGTGGTTCTCAACCTCTCCTCAGGGGACCGCCCCAATATAGTCAGTGGTTCTCAACCTCTCCTCAGGGGACCGCCCCAATATAGTCAGTGGTTCTCAACCTCTCCTCAGGGGACCGCCCCAATATAGTCAGTGGTTCTCAACCTCTCCTCAGGGGACCGCCTCAATATAGTCAGTGGTTCTCAACCTCTCCTCAGGGGACCGCCCCAATATAGTCAGTGGTTCTCAACCTCTCCTCAGGGGACCGCCTCAATATAGTCAGTGGTTCTCAACCTCTCCTCAGGGGACCGCCCCAATATAGTCAGTGGTTCTCAACCTCTCCTCAGGGGACCGCCTCAATATAGTCAGTGGTTCTCAACCTCTCCTCAGGGGACCGCCCCAATATAGTCAGTGGTTCTCAACCTCTCCTCAGGGGACCGCCCCAATATAGTCAGTGGTTCTCAACCTCTCCTCAGGGGACCGCCCCAATATAGTCAGTGGTTCTCAACCTCTCCTCAGGGGACCGCCCCAATATAGTCAGTGGTTCTCAACCTCTCCTCAGGGGACCGCCCCAATATAGTCAGTGGTTCTCAACCTCTCCTCAGGGGACCGCCCCAATATAGTCAGTGGTTCTCAACCTCTCCTCAGGGGACCGCCCCAATATAGTCAGTGGTTCTCAACCTCTCCTCAGGGGACCGCCTCAATATAGTCAGTGGTTCTCAACCTCTCCTCAGGGGACCGCCCCAATATAGTCAGTGGTTCTCAACCTCTCCTCAGGGGACCGCCCCAATATAGTCAGTGGTTCTCAACCTCTCCTCAGGGGACCGCCCCAATATAGTCAGTGGTTCTCAACCTCTCCTCAGGGGACCGCCCCAATATAGTCAGTGGTTCTCAACCTCTCCTCAGGGGACCGCCTCAATATAGTCAGTGGTTCTCAACCTCTCCTCAGGGGACCGCCCCAATATAGTCAGTGGTTCTCAACCTCTCCTCAGGGGACCGCCCCAATATAGTCAGTGGTTCTCAACCTCTCCTCAGGGGACCGCCCCAATATAGTCAGTGGTTCTCAACCTCTCCTCAGGGGACCGCCCCAATATAGTCAGTGGTTCTCAACCTCTCCTCAGGGGACCGCCCCAATATAGTCAGTGGTTCTCAACCTCTCCTCAGGGGACCGCCCCAATATAGTCAGTGGTTCTCAACCTCTCCTCAGGGGACCGCCCCAATATAGTCAGTGGTTCTCAACCTCTCCTCAGGGGACCGCCCCAATATAGTCAGTGGTTCTCAACCTCTCCTCAGGGGACCGCCCCAATATAGTCAGTGGTTCTCAACCTCTCCTCAGGGGACCGCCCCAATATAGTCAGTGGTTCTCAACCTCTCCTCAGGGGACCGCCCCAATATAGTCAGTGGTTCTCAACCTCTCCTCAGGGGACCGCCTCAATATAGTCAGTGGTTCTCAACCTCCTCAGGGACCGCCCAATATAGTCAGTGGTTCTCAACCTCTCCTCAGGGGACCACCCCAATATAGTCAGTGGTTCTCAACCTCTCCTCAGGGGACCGCCCCAATATAGTCAGTGGTTCTCAACCTCTCCTCAGGGGACCGCCTCAATATAGTCAGTGGTTCTCAACCTCTCCTCAGGGGACCGCCCCAATATAGTCAGTGGTTCTCAACCTCTCCTCAGGGGACCGCCTCAATATAGTCAGTGGTTCTCAACCTCTCCTCAGGGGACCGCCTCAATATAGTCAGTGGTTCTCAACCTCTCCTCAGGGGACCGCCCCAATATAGTCAGTGGTTCTCAACCTCTCCTCAGGGGACCGCCCCAATATAGTCAGTGGTTCTCAACCTCTCCTCAGGG
>NW_026287422.1:0-7040 GCF_023373465.1 Oncorhynchus keta | reverse complement strand
GTGTGTGTGTGTGTGTGTGTGTGTGTGTGTGTGTGTGTGTGTGTGTGTGTGTGTGTGTGTGTGTGTGTGTGTGTGTAACTATGTGTAACTGTGTGTATTATTTCAGTAGCAATCCTCAATCCTCATCAGTAAAATCTTAATCTTGTCTCTCTCTCTCTCTCTCTCTCTCTCTCTCTCTCTCTCTCTCTCTCTGTCTCTCCTCTCTCTCTCTCTCTCTCTCTCTGTCTCTCTCTCTCTCTCTCTCTCTCTCTCTCTGTCTCTCTCTCTCTTTCTCTCTCTCTCTCTGTCTCTCTCTGTCTCTCTCTCTCTGTCTCTCTCTCCCTCTCTCTCTCTCTGTCTCTCTCTCTCTCTCTGTCTCTCTCTCTCTCTCTCTCTCTCTCTCTCTCTGTCTCTCTCTCTGTCTCTCTCTCTCTGTCTCTCTCTCCCTCTCTCCTCTCTCTCAATTCAATTCAATTCCAAGGGGCTTTATTGACATGGGAAACATGTGTTAACATTGCCAAAGCAAGTGAGGTAGACAACATACAAAGTGAATATATAAAGTGAAAAGCAACAAAAATTAACAGTAAACATTACACATAAACAGTTTCAAAACAGTAAAGACATTACAAATGTCATATTTTATACACTCATCCTTGTGTATATATATATACACAATGTACAAATAATTAAAGGACACAAGATAAAATAAATAAGCATAAATATGGGTTGTATTTACAATGGTGTTTGTTCTTCACTGGTTGCCCTTTTCTCGTGGCAACAGGTCACAAATCTTGCTGCTGTGATGGCACACTGTGGAATTTCACCCAGTAGATATGGGAGTTTTTCAAAATTGATATGTTTTCGAATTCTTTGTGGATCTGTGTGATCTGGAGGAAATATGTCTCTAATATGGTCATACATTGGGCAGGAGGTTAGGAAGTGCAGCTCAGTTTCCACCTCATTTTGTAGGCAGTGAGCACATAGCCTGTCTTCTCTTAGAGCCATGTCTGCCTACGGCGGCCTTTCTCAATAGCAAGGCTATGCTCACTGAGTCTGTACATAGTCAAAGCTTTCCTTAATTTTGGGTCAGTCACAGTGGTCAGGTATTCTGCCGCTGTGTACTCTCTGTGTAGGGCCAAATAGCATTCTAGTTTGCTCTGTTTTTTGTTTTCTCATGATTTGGTTTGGGTCTAATTGTGCTGTTGTCCTGGGGCTCTGTAGGGTGTGTTTGTGTTTGTGAACAGAGCCCCAGGACCAGTTTGCTTAGGGGACTCTTCTCCAGGTTCATCTCTCTGTTTGTGATGGCTTTGTTATGGAAGGTTTGTGAATCGCTTCCTTTTAGGTGGTTGTAGAATTTAATGGCTCTTTTCTGGATTTTGATAATTAGTGGTATCGGCCTAATTCTGCTCTGCATGCATTATTTGGTGTTTTACGTTGTACACGGAGGATATTTTTGCAGAATTCTGCGTGCAGAGTCTCAATTTGGTGTTTGTCCCATTTTGTGAAGTCTTGGTTGGTGAGCGGACCCCAGACCTCACAACCATAAAGGGCAATGGGCTCTATGACTGATTCAAGTATTTTTAGCCAAATCCTAATTGTCTCTGTCTCTCTCTCTCTCTCTGTCTCTCTCTCTGTCTCTCTCTGTCTCTCTCTCCCTCTCCCTCTCTCCCCTCTCTCTCTGTCTGTCTCTCTCTCTCTCTCTCTCTCTGTCTCTCTCTCTCTCTGTCTCTCCCCTCTCTCTCTGTCTCTCTCTCTCTGTCTCTCTCTCTCTCTCTCTCTCTGTCTCTCTCTCTCTCTCCCTCCCTCCCACCAGGTCACTATGATGCTCTGAGACCCAGTCAGGCGTTTGAGTTCACACGGGACCCGTCTGTCGGTCAGATAGCTCTGGCTTTCCTCCAGGCCTCCTTCGCCTTCAGCGGCTGGAACTTCCTGAACTACGTCACTGAGGAGGTGGTGGAGCCACGCAAGTAAGGATAGATCTCTAGATTTAGGCTACGTCCCAATTTAATCAGGATAGATCTCTAGATTTAGGGATGCGTCCCAAATTAATCAGGATAGACCTCTAGACCTCTAGATGTAGGCTACGTCCCAATTTAATCAGGATAGACCTCTAGATGTAGGCTACGTCCCAATTTAATCAGGATAGACCTCTAGATGTAGGTCAACGTCCCAATTTAATCAGGATAGACCTCTAGATGTAGGCTACGTCCCAATTTAATCAGGATAGACCAGGAGGCTATGTCCCAATTTAATCAGGATAGACCTCTAGACCTCTAGATGTAGGCTACGTCCCAATTTAATCAGGACAGACCTCTAGACCTCTAGATGTAGGCTACGTCCCAATTTTTTAACCTTCTAACAAGGTGTGCGCTTGCACACTCTCTGTTATGAATTCCAAAGCATTGGTCTGCTCTAAACATTAGCTGAAGTGCACACTTCAGGAGAAGGGTGGAGAATCGGAGCGCAACGAACTGTGTCGTCATATCGCCATCTGGTGGTGGCAAAGGGAAGAGCACCTGTTGTCATACATTAATATATGGACTTTACGTGTGGTCATGTTGTGGCAGTTTCCTTATTGCTTCCAATGCTCAGATTATATTCATTAACTTTACTGTCTCATGAGTTGACTGTCTCACTGCTGTCTAATGGGTTGACTGTCTCACTGCTGTCTAATGGGTTGACTGTCTCACTGCTGTCTAATGGGTTGACTGTCTCTGTCTCACTGCTAATGTCTCAATGAGTTGACTGTCTCACTGCTGTCTAATGAGTTGACTGTCTCACTGCTGTCTAATGGGTTGACTGTCTCACTGCTGTTGGGTTGACTGTCTCACTGCTGTTGATGGGTTGACTGTCTAATGAGTTGACTGTCTCACTGCTGTCTAATGAGTTGACTGTCTCACTGCTGTCTAATGGGTTGACTGTCTCACTGCTGTCTAATGGGTTGACTGTCTCACTGCTGTCTAATGGGTTGACTGTCTCACTGTTGTCTAATGGGTTGACTGTCTCACTGCAATGTTGACTAATGAGTTGACTGTCTCACTGCTGTCTAATGAGTTGACTGTCTAATGAGTTGACTGTCTCACTGCTGTCTAATGAGTTGACTGTCTCACTGCTGTCTAATGGGTTGACTGTCTCACTGCTGTCTAATGGGTTGACTGTCTCACTGCTGTCTAATGGGTTGACTGTCTCACTGCTGTCTAATGAGTTGACTGTCTCACTGCTGTCTAATGGGTTGACTGTCTCATGGGTTGACTGTGTCTAATGGGTTGACTGTCTCACTGCAGTCTAATGGGTTGACTGTCTCACTGCAGTCTAATGAGTTGACTGTCTCACTGCTGTCTAATGAGTTGACTGTCTCACTGCTGTCTAATGGGTTGACTGTCTCACTGCTGTCTAATGGGTTGACTGTCTAATGGGTTGACTGTCTCACTGCTGTCTAATGGGTTGACTGTCTGATGAGTTGACTGTCTCGCTGCTGTCTAATGAGTTGACTGTCTGATGAGTTGACTGTCTCGCTGCTGTCTAATGAGTTGACTGTCTGATGAGTTGACTGTCTCACTGCTGTCTAATGAGTTGACTGTCTGATGAGTTGGCTGTCTCACTGCTGTCTAATGAGTTGACTGTCTCACTGCTGTCTAATGAGTTGACTGTCTCACTGCTGTCTAATGGGTTGACTGTCTCACTGCTGTCTAATGAGTTGACTGTCTCACTGCTGTCTCGTGGGTTGACTGTCTCACTGCTGTCTAATGGGTTGACTGTCTAATGGGCTGACTGTCTAATGGGTTGACTGTCTAATGGGTTGACTGTCTAATGGGTTGACTGTCTAATGGGTTGACTGTCTAATGGGTTGACTGGCACCTGTAATATAATGTACTGTTTTACAGGAACCTGGTATATTACTGTAAAATATGTCTCTTATCTCAGGAACCTGCCCCGGGCTATCTACATATTACTGTAATATAATGTACTGTTTTACAGGAACTTTGTATATTACTGTAAAATATGTCTCTTATCTCAGGAACCTGCCCCGGGCTATCTACATATTACTGTAATATAATGTACTGTTTTACAGGAACTTTGTATATTACTGTAAAATATGTCTCTTATCTCAGGAACCTGCCCCGGGCTATCTACATATCCATTCCCCTGGTGACGTTAGTCTACACTCTGACCAACATTGCATACTTCTCCTCCATGACCCCCGAAGAGCTGTTGGCATCCAACGCCGTGGCCGTGGTGAGAATTAATTAATTAATTCATCTATACATAAAATAATAGAAACGTTATAACACTTAATAATGAAGTCATAATAAATACACAATGAGTAACAATAATAAGCCTATATACAGGAAGTACCAGGTAATAACATGGCTATATACAGAAGTACCAGGTAATAACATGGCTATATACAGGAAGTACCAGGTAATAACATAGCTATATACAGGAAGTACTGAGGTAATAACATGGCTATATACAGGAAGTACCGAGGTAATAACATAGCTATATACAGGAAGTACTGAGGTAATAACATGGCTATATACAGGAAGTCCCAGGTAATAACATGGCTATATACAAGTACCAGGTAATGACATGGCTATATACAGGAAGTACCAGGTAAGACATGGCTATATACAGGAAGTACTAGGTAATAACATGGCTATATACAGGAAGTACCAGGTAATAACATGGCTATATACAGGAAGTACCAGGTAATAACATGGCTATATACAGGAGTACCAGGTAATGACATGGCTATATACAGGAAGTACCAGGTAATGACATGGCTATATACAGGAAGTACTAGGTAATAACATGGCTATATACAGGAAGTACTGAGGTAATAACATGGCTATATACAGGAAGTACCAGGTAATAATTTGGATATATACAGGAAGTACCAGGTAATAACATGGCTATATACAGGAAGTACCAGGTAATAACATGGCTATATACAGGAAGCACCAGGTAGAGCATGGCTATATACAGGAAGTACAAGCACTGAGTCAATGTGCAGGGGTACAGGTAATTGAGGTAAATATGTACATATAACTAGGAATGAAGTAACTAAGCAAAAGGATAGATAATAGACAGTAACAGCAGTATACTGTACGTAGGGGTAAAGGATAGATAATAGACAGTAACAGCAGTATACTGTAGGTAGGGGTAAAGGATAGATAATAGACAGTAACAGCAGTATACTGTAGGTAGGGGTAAAGGATAGATAATAGACAGTAACAGCAGTATACTGTAGGTAGAGGTAAAGGATAGATAATAAACAGTAACAGCAGTATACTGTAGGTAGGGGTAAAGGATAGATAATAGACAGTAACAGCAGTATACTGTAGGTAGGATAGATAATAGACAGTAACAGCAGTATACTGTAGGTAGGATAGATAATAGACAGTAACAGCAGTATACTGTAGGTAGGGGTAAAGGATAGATAATAGACAGTAACAGCAGTATACTGTAGGTAGAGGTAAAGGATAGATAATAGACAGTAACAGCAGTATACTGTAGGTAGGATAGATAATAGACAGTAACAGCAGTATACTGTAGGTAGGGGTAAAGGATAGATAATAGACAGTAACAGCAGTATACTGTAGGTAGGGGTAAAGGATAATAGACAGTAACAGCAGTATAATGTAGGTAGGGGTAAAGGATAGATAATAGACAGTAACAGCAGTATACTGTAGGTAGGGGTAAAGGATAATAGACAGTAACAGCAGTATAATGTAGGTAGGGGTAAAGGATAGATAATAGACAGTAACAGCAGTATACTGTAGGTAGGGGTAAAGGATAATAGACAGTAACAGCAGTATAATGTAGGTAGGGGTAAAGGATAGATAATAGACAGTAACAGCAGTATACTGTAGGTAGGGTAAAGGATATATAATAGACAGTAACAGCAGTATACTGTAGGTAGGGGTAAAGGATAGATAATAGACAGTAACAGCAGTATACTGTAGGTAGGGGTAAAGGATAGATAATAGACAGTAACAGCAGTATACTGTAGGTAGGGGTAAAGGATAGATAATAGACAGTAACAGCAGTATACTGTAGGTAGGGGTAAAGGATAGATAATAGACAGTAACAGCAGTATACTGTAGGTAGGGGTAAAAGGATAGATAATAGACAGTAACAGCAGTATACTGTAGGTAGGGGTAAAGGATAGATAATAGACAGTAACAGCAGTATACTGTATGTAGGGTAAAGGATAGATAATAGACAGTAACAGCAGTATACTGTAGGTAGGGGTGCGGATAGATAATAGACAGTAACAGCAGTATACTGTAGGTAGGGGCAAGGATAGATAATAGACAGTAACAGCAGTATACTGTAGGTAGGGGTAAAGGATAGATAATAGACAGTAACAGCAGTATACTGTATGTAGGGGTAAAGGATAGATAATAGACAGTAACAGCAGTATACTGTAGGTAGGGTAAAGGATAGATAATAGACAGTAACAGCCGTAGATAGATAGATAATAGACAGTAACAGCAGTATACTGTAGGTACAAAGGATAGATAATAGACAGTAACAGCAGCATATACTGTAGGTAGGGGTAAAGGATAGATACAGACAGCAACAGCAGTATACTGTAGGTAGGGGTAAAGGATAGATAATAGACAGTAACAGCAGTATACTGTAGGTAGGGGTAAAGGATAGATAATAGACAGTAACAGCAGTATACTGTAGGTAGGTAAGTAAAGGATAGATAATAGACAGTAACAGCAGTATACTGTAGTGTAAGTAAAGGATAGATAATAGACAGTAACAGCAGTATACTGTAGGTAGGGGTAAAGGATAGATAATAGACAGTAATGCAGTATACTGTAGGTAGGGGTAAAAGATAGATAATAGACAGTAACAGCAGTATACTGTAGGTAGGGGTAAGGATAGATAATAGACAGTAACAGCAGCATACTGTAGAAAAGGATAGATAATAGACAGTAACAGCAGTATACTGTATGTAGGGGTAAAGGATAGATAATAGACAGTAACAGCAGTATACTGTAGGTAGGGTAAAGGATAGATAATAGACAGTAACAGCAGTATACTGT
>NW_026287421.1:0-3219 GCF_023373465.1 Oncorhynchus keta | reverse complement strand
CCTAGGGATGGGGGAAAGGTGTTAACCTGTTAGTCCTATAGGGGCAGTATTTCATTTTTTGGATAAAAAGACGTGCCCTGTTTTTAGAAGGCAACATTTTGTCACGAAAAGATCCTCGACTATGCTTGGAATTGATAGTTTTGGAGAGAAGACACTCGGACGCTTCCAGAACTGCAAAGATTTTCACTGTGAGTGCCCTAGAACAATATCTACAGGCAAAACCAAGATGTTTGAGCGACCAGGAAATCAACAGGATTTCTGACGGCACGTTTTCCATGATCGCCTTATATGGCTGTGAATGCGACAGGAATGAACGGACACTTCCTATCGTTTCCCCAGGTGTCTGCAGCATTGTGACGTATTTGTAGGCATATCATTGGAAGATTGACCATAAGAGACTACAATTGCCAAGTGTCCCGCACGGTGTCTGCGTGGAAATGGTGCGCAAAGTCAGCTACCAGTATTTTTCCATTCGAATCAGAGAAGAATGCACGCTTCCAGGGACTCTGTGTTTTGTGTTTAGTTAGTATGGTCAGGGGGCGTGAGTTGGGTGGGCAGTCTATGTTTGTTTGTCTAGGTTTTGAAATTCTATGTTTCGGCCTAGTATGGTTCTCAATCAGAGGCAGGTGTCATTAGTTGTCTCTGATTGAGAATCATACTTAGGTAACCTGGGTTTCACTGTGTGTTTGTGGGTGATTGTTTCCTGTCTCTGTGTGCACCAGATAGGACTGTAATTTGAGTTTTCACATTTTTGTTTTGTTAGTTTGTTCATGTGTACCGTAAAGCATTAAAAAGTACCATGGAAAATTACCACGCCGCGTATTGGTCCTCTGATCCGTTTCGCCTCTCCTCTTCGGAAGAAGAGGAGGAACTCGTTACAGAATCACCCACCACAATCGGACCAAGCGGCGTGGTAAAGGACAGCGACGACAGCAGCAGCAGCATCAACAACAGAGGCCACCATCACAGGACTCCTGGACATGGGAGCAGATATTGAACGGAGAGGGACCCTGGGCACGGGCTGGGGAAAATCGCAGCCCCAAAGCAGAGCTGGAGGCAGCGAAAGCTGATCGGCGGCAATATGAGGAGCCAGCACGGCAGTGCGACAGGTACGAGAGGCAGCCCCAAATTTTTTTGGGGGCACACGTGTGGTACTAAGCCAGGTAGCAGACCTGAGCTCACTCCTCGTGCTTATTATGAGCAGCGCATTACTGGTCAGGCACCGTGTTATGCGGTTGAGCGCACGGTGTCGCCAGTGCGTGTCCATAGCCCGGTGCGCTATAGGGCAGCCCCGAGAGTGCCATGCGAGTGTGGGCATTGAGCCAGGGCGTATGGTGCCTGCTCAGCGGGTCTGGTCGCCGGTACGCAGTCTTGGTCCAGGTTATCCTGCGCCGGCTCTGCGTGCTGTGTCTCCGGGCGCTGGGAGGGTGCAGTGCGTCCTCTGCCTGCGCTCCCGCTCGTACCGGGCAACTGTGGGAGTGGAGCCTAGGGGAGAGGTGCGTGTAGTAAGCACTAGATCTCCCGTGCTTACCCACAGCCCGGTT
Organism: Oncorhynchus keta; assembly: GCF_023373465.1. Lineage (NCBI taxonomy): Eukaryota > Metazoa > Chordata > Actinopteri > Salmoniformes > Salmonidae > Oncorhynchus > Oncorhynchus keta. The sequence goes on along the minus strand of NW_026287421.1, from coordinate 1,675 downwards.
CAACCTGTGCCTGCACTCTTGAGGGTCCGGGCTCGAGTAGTTGTCCAGCCTGGGAAGTGGTGCCAGGTTGCGCACCAGAGCTCCAGTGCTCCCCCAGCCCGGTCTTTCAGGCTCCTCCTAACACCAAGCCTCCTGAAAGTCTCCCCAGCCTGGTAGTTCCTGTGGCAGCCCCACGCACCAGGCTGTCTCTCAGTCTCCTCCTGCAGGTGCTCCCGCCTGTCCGGGGCCACTGCCGGGCCTCCCGCCTGTCCGGGCGCCGCTGCCGGAGCCTCCCGCCTGTCCGGCGCCGCTGCCGGAGCCTCCCGCCTGTCCGGGCGCTGCGCCTCCCCGCCTGGGAGCCTCCCGCCTGTCCGGCGCCGCTGCCTCCCTGCTGCCGGGCGCCTGTCCGGCGCCACTGCCGGAGCTGTCCCTCCAGCCTGTCCGGCGCCTCTGCCCCGGTGCCTCCCGCCTGTCCGGCGCCGCTGCTGAGCGTCCCGCCTGTCCGGCGCCGCTGCCTCCTCCGCCTGCAGCTCCACTGCACCAGGCTGTCTCTCTGTCTCCTCTCTGCAGGTGCTCCCGCCTGTCCGGCGCCGCTGCCCTCCCGCCTGTCCGGGCGCCGCTGCCGGAGCCTCCCGCCTGTCCGGCGCCGCTGCCCCCCGCCTGTCCGGCGCCGCTGCCGGAGCCTCCCGCCTGTCCGGCGCCCGCTGCCGGGAGCCTCCCGCCTGTCCGGCGCCGCTGCCGGAGCCTCCCGCCTGTCCGGAGCCTCCCGCCTGTCCGGCGGCGCCCCGCTGCCGGGCCTCCCGCCTGTCCGGCGCCGCTGCGGAGCCTCCCGCCTGTCCGGCGCCGCTGCCGGAGCCTCCCGCCTGTCCGGCGCTGCTGCCGGAGCGTCCCGCCTGTCCGGGCGCCGCTGCCGGAGCGTCCCGCCTGTCCGGCGCCGCTGCCGGAGCCCCTCCTGTCCGGCGCGCCGGAGCCCCTCAGCCCAGAGCGCGCCCAGAGCCCCTCAGCCCAGAGGCGCCAGAGCCCCTCAGCCCAGGGCGCCAGAGCCCCCTCCTCAGCCCAGAGGCGCCCAGAGCCCCTGTCCCTCTGTCCAGAGCCCCTGTCCCTCTGTCCAGAGCCCCTGTCCCTCTGTCCAGAGCCCCTGCCCCTCTGTCCCGAGCTGCCCCTCTGTCCAGTGGGGTCATTGAGAGGGGTTGCCATGGTGAGAAAGCCACGGAGGCGGAAAATGAGGCGGACAAAGACAAGGGTGAAGTGGGGTCCGCGTCCCGCGCCAGAACCGCCACCGCGGACAGACGCCCACCCAGACCCTCCCCCTATAGGTCAGGTTTTGCGGCCGGGAGTCCGCACCTTTGGGGGGAGTACTGTCACGTTCTGACCTTTATTTTCTGTGTTTTGTGTTTTAGTTAGTATGGTCAGGGCGTGAGTTGGGTGGGCAGTCTATGTTTGTTTGTCTAGGTTTTGGGAATTTCTATGTTTCGGCCTAGTATGGTTCTCAATCAGAGGCAGGTGTCATTAGTTGTCTCTGATTGAGAATCATACTTAGGTGGCCTGGGTTTCACTGTGTGTTTGTGGGTGATTGTTTCCTGTCTCTGTGTGTGCACCAGATAGGACTGTAATTTGAGTTTTCACATTTTTGTTTTGTTAGTTTGTTCATGTGTACCTGAAAGCATTAAAAAGTACCATGGAAAATTACCACGCC
>NW_026287420.1:0-49138 GCF_023373465.1 Oncorhynchus keta | reverse complement strand
TAATAGATGCTGTAGAGGAGGGGCTCTACTCCTGTTTCAGAAGATCAGCTCACACTAATGTCACTGTCAGTCCCCCTTCTAATAGATGCTGTAGAGTAGTGGTACTCTACTCCTGTTTCAGAAGATCAGCTCACTAATGTCACTGTCAGTCCCCCTTCTAATAGATGCTGTAGAGTAGTGGTACTCTACTCCTGTTTCAGAAGATCAGCTCACTAATGTCACTGTCAGTCCCCCTTCTAATAGATGCTGTAGAGTAGTGGTACTCTACTCCTGTTTCAGAAGATCAGCTCACACTAATGTCACTGTCAGTCCCCCTTCTAATAGATGCTGTAGAGTAGTGGTACTCTCTACTCCTGTTTCAGAAGATCAGCTCACTAATGTCACTGTCAGTCCCCCTTCAAATAGATGCTGTAGAGTAGGGGCACTCTCCTCCTGTTTCAGAAGATCAGCTCACACTAATGTCACTGTCAGTCCCCCTTCTAATAGATGCTGTAGAGTAGGGGTACTCTACTCCTGTTTCAGAAGATCAGCTCACACTAATGTCACTGTCAGTCCCCCTTCTAATAGATGCTGTAGAGTAGGGGTACTCTACTCCTGTTTCAGAAGATCAGCTCACACTAATGTCACTGTCAGTCCCCCTTCTAATAGATGCTGTAGAGTAGTGGTACTCTACTCCTGTTTCAGAAGATCAGCTCACACTAATGTCACTGTCAGTCCCCCTTCTAATAGATGCTGTAGAGGAGGGGCACTCTCCTCCTGTTTCAGAAGATCAGCTCACACTAATGTCACTGTCAGTCCCCTTCTAATAGATGCTGTAGAGTAGTGGTACTCTACTCCTGTTTCAGAAGATCAGCTCACTAATGTCACTGTCAGTCCCCTTCTAATAGATGCTGTAGAGTAGTGGTACTCTACTCCTGTTTCAGAAGATCAGCTCACATAATGTCACTGTCAGTCCCCTTCTAATAGATGCTGTAGAGTAGTGGTACTCTACTCCTGTTTCAGAAGATCAGCTCACTAATGTCACTGTCAGTCCCCCCTTCAAATAGATGCTGTAGAGTAGGGGCACTCTACTCCTGTTTCAGAAGATCAGCTCACACTAATGTCACTGTCAGTCCCCCTTCTAATAGATGCTGTAGAGTAGTGGTACTCTACTCCTGTTTCAGAAGATCAGCTCACTAATGTCACTGTCAGTCCCCTTTCTAATAGATGCTGTAGAGTAGTGGTACTCTACTCCCTGTTTCAGAAGATCAGCTCACACTAATGTCACTGTCAGTCCCCCTTCTAATAGATGCTGTAGAGTAGTGGTACTCTACTCCTGTTTCAGAAGATCAGCTCACACTAATGTCACTGTCAGTCCCCCTTCTAATAGATGCTGTAGAGTAGTGGTACTCTATTCCTGTTTCAGAAGATCAGCTCACTAATGTCACTGTCAGTCCCCTTCAAATAGATGCTGTAGAGTAGGGGCACTCTCCTCCTGTTTCAGAAGATCAGCTCACACTAATGTCACTGTCAGTCCCCTTCTAATAGATGCTGTAGAGTAGTGGTACTCTACTCCTGTTTCAGAAGATCAGCTCACACTAATGTCACTGTCAGTCCCCCTTCTAATAGATGCTGTAGAGTAGGGGTACTCTACTCCTGTTTCAGAAGATCAGCTCACACTAATGTCACTGTCAGTCCCCCTTCTAATAGATGCTGTAGAGTAGTGGTACTCTACTCCTGTTTCAGAAGATCAGCTCACACTAATGTCACTGTCAGTCCCCCTTCTAATAGATGCTGTAGAGTAGTGGTACTCTACTCCTGTTTCAGAAGATCAGCTCACACTAATGTCACTGTCAGTCCCCCTTCTAATAGATGCTGTAGAGGGGTACTCTACTCCTGTTTCAGAAGATCAGCTCACACTAATGTCAAAGGTCAGGATAGATATTGTAATTTATCAGCTGTAACAAAACCCCCACCGAGTGGGGCACTGGGGTTGAGGCCTCTGGTCATGTGAGCTGGATGACGACTAGATTTCAGATGGTTAAGTTAGGCTAACCAGCTATCTAGCTAACATGACAAGTAGTTGATCAACTGGACATTTCAGACAGGTTATAAACAGCTCCATAAGATCTGTCTGAATGACAATAACAAGAGGAAAAACTGCTCGAGCACAACCACATTTCAAAATTAAACCTTGTACATTTTCCCACATCAGGCACTTCAATCAAACTTTTATTATTTTATCAAATATCTCTTAATAACCAGGGTTTGTGGTCCATTCAATTCATAAGAGTAAACGAAATTAGGAATGTTCCCCTTTTTTAAAATGCATTGAAGAGAGAATTGGAATGTCTGTACTTCCTGAATTGAAATGGAATTGACCACAAGCCTGCTTAGTAACTCATAAATAGTATAAAATGTCAGAATTTGTATCCACATACTTTACATACTGTAATAAGGTTATTACATTTCATACTTATTTTCTAACAACATAAATAAAAATACACACGTCCTCCATTTGTTTTTCCCTTACTAGTAATACTCAGGACTTGATGGTTTCGCTCTCAGAACGATCATGAAAAGATACCAAGTTAAAAGTATTGTATCCAACTTGATCCCCTTTTGTGGTACTTCATGGAAATGGTCTTTCATATACTGAATAAATCACCATATATTGAAAGGAATGTCTCCCCATATATTGAAAGGAATATCTCCCCATATATTGAAAGGAATATCTCCCCATATATTGAAAGGAATATCTCCCATATATTGAAAGGAATGTCTCCCCATATATTGAAAGGAATATCTCCCCATATATTGAAAGAATATCTCCCATATATTGAAAGGAATATCTCCCCATATATTGAAAGGAATATCTCCCCATATATTGAAAGGAATATCTCCCCATATATTGAAAGGAATGTATCCCCATATATTGAAAGGAATGTCTCCCCATATATTGAAAGGAATGTCTCCCCATATATTGAAAAAGGAATATCTCCCCATATATTGAAAGGAATGTCTCCCCATATATTGAAAGGGAATATCTCCCCATATATTGAAAGGAATATCTCCCCATATATTGAAAGGAATATCTCCCCATATATTGAAAGGAATGTCTCCCCATATATTGAAAGGAATGTCTCCCCATATATTGAAAGGAATATCTCCCCATATATTGAAAGGAATATCTCCCCATATATTGAAAGGAATATCTCCCCATATATTGAAAGGAATATCTCCCCATATATTGAAAGGAATATCTCCCCATATATTGAAAGGAATGTCTCCCCATATATTGAAAGGAATGTCTCCCCATATATTGAAAGGAATATCTCCCCATATATTGAAAGGAATATCTCCCCATATATTGAAAGGGAATGTCTCCCATATATTGAAAGGAATATCTCCCCATATATTGAAAGGAATATCTCCCCATATATTGAAAGGAATGAATATTGAAAGGGAATATCTCCCCATATATTGATATCTCCCCATATATTGAAAGGAATATCTCCCCATATATTGAAAGGAATGTCTCCCCATATATTGAAAGGAATATCTCCCATATATTGAAAGGAATATCTCCCCATATATTGAAAGGAATATCTCCCATATATTGAAAGGAATCTCCCCATATATTGAAAGGAATATCTCCCCATATATTGAAAGGAATGTCTCCCCATATATTGAAAGGAATATCTCCCCATATATTGAAAGGAATTTCTCCCCAGAAAGGAATATCTCCCCATATATTGAAAGGGAATATCTCCCCATATATTGAAAGGAATATCTCCCCATATATTGAAAGGAATATCTCCCCATATATTGAAAGGAATATCTCCCCATATATTGAAAGGAATATCTCCCCATATATTGAAAGGAATATCTCCCATATATTGAAAGGAATGTCTCCCCATATATTGAATGTCTCCCCATATATTGAAAGGAATATCTCCCCATATATTGAAAGGAATATCTCCCCATATATTGAAAGGAATGTCTCCCCATATATTGAAAGGAATATCTCCCCATATATTGAAAGGAATATCTCCCCATATATTGAAAGGAATGTCTCCCCATATATTGAAAGGAATGTCTCCCCATATATTGAAAGGAATATCTCCCCATATATTGAAAGGAATATCTCCCCATATATTGAAAGGAATATCTCCCCATATATTGAAAGGAATATCTCCCCATATATTGAAAGGAATGTCTCCCCATATATTGAAAGGAATGTCTCCCCATATATTGAAAGGAATATCTCCCCAAATTGAAAGGAATATCTCCCCATATATTGAAAGGAATATCTCCCCATATATTGAAAGGAATGTCTCCCATATATTGAAAGGAATGTCTCCCCATATATTGAAAAAGGAATATCTCCCCATATATTGAAAGGGAATATCTCCCCATATATTGAAAGGAATATCTCCCCATATATTGAAAGGAATGTCTCCCCATATATTGAAAGGAAATATCTCCCCATATCTCCCATATATTGAAAGGAATATCTCCCCATATATTGAAAGGAATATCTCCCCATATATTGAAAGGAATATCTCCCCATATATTGAAAGGAATATCTCCCATATATTGAAAGGAATGTCTCCCCATATATTGAAAGGAATGTCTCCCCATATATTGAAAGGAATGTCTCCCATATATTGAAAGGAATATCTCCCCATATATTGAAAGGAATATCTCCCCATATATTGAAAGGAATGTCTCCCCATATATTGAAAGGAATATCTCCCCATATATTGAAAGGAATATCTCCCCATATATTGAAAGGAATATCTCCCCCATATATTGAAAGGAATATCTCCCCATATATTGAAAGGAATATCTCCCCATATATTGAAAGGAATTTCTCCCCATATATTGAAAGGAATATCTCCCATATATTGAAATGAATTTCTCCCCATATATTGAAAGGAATATCTCCCCATATATTGAAAGGAATGTCTCCCCATATATTGAAAGGAATGTCTCCCCATATATTGAAAGGAATATCTCCCATATATTGTATCTCCCCATATATTGAAAGGAATGTCTCATATATTGAAATGAATTTCTCCCCATATATTGAAAGGAATGTCTCCCCATATATTGAAATGAATATCTCCCCATATATTGAAAGGAATATCTCCCCATATATTGAAAGGAATGTCTCCCCATATATTGAAAGGAATATCTCCCCATATATTGAAAGGAATATCTCCCCATATATTGAAAGGAATGTCTCCCCATATATTGAAAGGAATATCTCCCCATATATTGAAAGGAATATCTCCCCATATATTGAAAGGAATGTCTCCCCATATATTGAAAGGAATGTCTCCCCATATATTGAAAGGAATGTCTCCCCATATATTGAAAGGAATATCTCCCCATATATTGAAAGGAATATCTCCCCATATATTGAAAGGAATGTCTCCCCATATATTGAAAGGAATGTCTCCCCATATATTGAAAGGAATGTCTCCCCATATATTGAAAGGAATATCTCCCCATATATTGAAAGGAATATCTCCCCATATATTGAAAGGAATATCTCCCCATATATTGAAAGGAATATCTCCCCATATATTGAAAGGAATGTCTCCCCATATATTGTAAGGAATATCTCCCCATATATTGAAATGAATTTCTCCCATATATTGAAATGAATTTCTCCCCATATATTGAAATGAATTTCTCCCATATATTGAAAGGAATATCTCCCCATATATTGAAAGGAATGTCTCCCCTCCCCATATATTGAAATGAATTTCTCCCCATATATTGAAATGAATTTCTCCCATATATTGAAAGGAATGTCTCCCCATATATTGAAAGGAATATCTCCCCATATATTGAAAGGAATATCTCCCCATATATTGAAAGGAATGTCTCCCCATATATTGAAAGGAATGTCTCCCCATATATTGAAAGGAATTTCTCCCCATATATTGAAAGGAATGTCTCCCCATATATTGAAAGGAATATCTCCCCATAGTGCGATGGAAGCCACATGATGTAGACACACTTATCCAAAAAGGGTAATTCCCTCCAATCTGTGTGAACTAATGTCCATGTTCCAGAATCCCACTCTGGGGTCTCCATAGTATAATAGTCAGGTTTTCCCATGATGATGGAAACTCCATTTCTCTTCCCGGCTGGGGTATGTTCTTCAGAGTGGGCAGTTCGTACTGGACATCTTCAGACACCTTCCTGTTTTACTCTGTTTTGTGCCTTTAACACAGATATCATCTCCCCATAGAATATAACCCAGATATCCTCTCCCTATAGACTGTAACCCAGATATCATCTTCCTATTGAATATAACCCAGATATCCTCTCCCTATAGAATATAACCCAGATATCCTCTCCCTATAGAATATAACCCAGATATCCTCTCCCTATAGACTATAACCCAGATATCATCTCCCCATAGAATATAACCCAGATATCCTCTCCCTATAGACTGTAACCCAGATATCCTCTCCCTATAGAATATAACCCAGATTTCCTCTCCCTATAGAATATAACCCAGATATCCTCTCCCTATAGACTATAACCCAGATATCCTCTCCCTATAGACTATAACCCAGATATCATCTCCCTATAGACTATAACCCAGATATCCTCTCCCTATAGACTATAACCCAGATATCCTCTCCCATAGAATATAACCCAGATATCCTCTCCCTATAGACTATAACCCAGATATCATCTCCCCATAGAATATAACCCAGATATCCTCTCCCTATAGACTGTAACCCAGATATCCTCTCCCTATAGAATATAACCCAGATATCCTCTCCCTATAGAATATAACCCAGATATCCTCTCCCTATAGACTATAACCCAGATATCCTCTCCCTATAGACTATAACCCAGATATCATCTCCCCATAGAATATAACCCAGATATCCTCTCCCTATAGAATATAACCCAGATATCCTCTCCCTATAGACTATAACCCAGATATCCTCTCCCTATAGAATATAACCCAGATATCATCTCCCTATTGAATATAACCCAGATATCCTCTCCCCATAGAATATAACCCAGATATCCTCTCCCTATAGAATATAACCCAGATATCCTCTCCCTATAGAATATAACCCAGATATCCTCTCCCCTATAGACTATAACCCAGATATCCTCTCCCCATAGAATATAACCCAGATATCCTCTCCCTATAGAATATAACCCAGATATCCTCTCCCCATAGAATATAACCCAGATATCCTCTCCCTATAGAATATAACCCAGATATCCTCTCCCTATAGAATATAACCCAGATATCATCTCCCTATAGAATATAACCCAGATATCATCTCCCTATAGAATATAACCCAGATATCATCTCCCTATAGAATATAACCCAGATATCATCTCCCTATTGAATATAACCCAGATATCATCTCCCTATTGAATATAACCCAGATATCATCTCCCTATTGAATATAACCCAGATATCCTCTCCCCATAGAATATAACCCAGATATCCTCTCCCTATAGACTATAACCCAGATATCCTCTCCTTGTAGAATGTAACCCTTATATCCTCTCCCTATAGAATATAACCCAGATATCCTCTCCCTATTGAATATAACCCAGATATCCTCTCCATATTGAATATAACCTAGATATCCTCTCCTTATAGAATATAACCCAGATATCATCTCCCTATAGACTATAACCCAGATATCCTCTCCCTATAGACTATAACCCAGATATCCTCTCCCTATAGAATATAACCCAGATATCCTCTCCCTATAGACTATAACCCAGATATCCTCTCCCTATAGAATATAACCCAGATATCCTCTCCCTATAGAATATAACCCAGATATCCTCTCCCTATAGACTATAACCCAGATATCCTCTCCCTATAGACTATAACCCAGACATCCTCTCCTTATAGAATATAACCCAGATATCATCTCCCTATAGAATATAACCCAGATATCCTCTCCCTATAGACTATAACCCAGATATCCTCTCCCTATAGACTATAACCCAGATATCATCTCCCTATAGAATATAACCCAGATATCATCTCCCTATAGACTATAACCCAGATATCCTCTCCCTATAGACTATAACCCAGATATCCTCTCCTATAGAATATAACCCAGATATCATCTCCCTATAGACTATAACCCAGATATCCTCTCCTATAGAATATAACCCAGATATCCTCTCCTATAGAATATAACCCAGATATCATCTCCCTATAGAATATAACCCAGATATCCTCTCCCTATAGAATATAACCCAGATATCATCTCCCTATAGACTATAACCCAGATATCATCTCCCTATAGACTATAACCCAGATATCATCTCCCTATAGAATATAACCCAGATATCATCTCCCTATAGAATATAACCCAGATATCCTCTCCCTATAGAATATAACCCAGATATCATCTCCCTATAGACTATAACCCAGATATCCTCTCAACCCTCCTTCTCTTTTTCCTCTTTAGCAGCTGAATCAGACTCTCCACGGCTCTCCTGGTCCCCATGTCCACCATCGATCTCTGTCTGACTAGACATGCTCCTGTCTCCCCCCTCCACCTCCTCCATGTCCAACACCTCCTCCTCAGTCTCCTCCTCCTGACCGAGAGTATCCGGGATGATCTCCACCTCGATCCCAGACGCATCCTCGTTCTCCTTAAACCACACTGACTTCCCTCCTTCCTTCCTTCCCCCCTTGGCGAGGATGGACCTCACCCCGTCCTTGTATCCTCCTTCTCCCTCTCTCCCCAGCAGGGCTGCAGGCCGGGCCGGGCTTGGCGTTGTGGTTGGCGTACAGGCCGCAGAAGCCACAGTGGCGGTCGCTCCGGCGTCGCTCCAGGGGGATGGCTCTGCCTCTGTCCCCAGGGACAGTAGCACCTCGGCCCCTCTTGTCTACCAGCTCTGGGCGTCTGGGTCTGCAGCGCAGGGCATCACCCTCGGTACCCTGGTAGCCATCGTTGGTGTACTGCAGGGTGTCCTTGGGTCTCCCTTGGGGCCTTGTCATCTTCAGACATGGAGCCAGACACTACAGACAAGACAGAAGACAGGACAGCAACCATGTTAAATCTGTCAAGTACAAGGATCACAGGATACGAGATGTATGTGTTGTGTGTATATCATTTGGTTTAATTAATAGTAACTAAATAAATAATACAAGTAGATAAATAGTCATAGATAATAGCAATAAAGTTAGAGAGAGAGAGCAAGCTGTCATTTACACACAAGTTAATGAACCACTGATCTCTAGGCATAGTTCAATGTCACAGATGCTTCTGCCTTCCCATAGTGTTAGGTTCATTTATTCTGCTTTAACACACAGAGCCCTTCTGTGAAGCACGACTCATAAATATTCAGTGAAACTGTTCAATTCAATCAGTATAAATGCCTTGTTCACAGGCCTTCTAATCAGCGTCTAATCCTATCCAGGGTTATTCAACCAGCCATCACCACTCCATCGGCTAACCTGATCCCAGATCTGTTTGTTAAGTCCTGCCAAGGTGTTGGCAAGACAACACAAACAGTTCTGACACTAGGTTACCTTCCTGTTAGGGCAAAGGCCGTCTCAAAAACACACGCAGGACAGGACTTTCACCAAGTGTCATGCTGCGGGCCTTCCTCAATACCAGCATTCCCCTGGGAGAAACCCACATGAAGGGCCTGCCTCAATACCAGCATTCCCCTGGGAGAAACCCACATGAAGGACCTTCCTCAATACCAGCATTCCCCTGGGGGAAACCACATGAAGGGCCTTCCTCAATACCAGCATTCCCCTGGGAGAAACCCACATGAAGGGCCTTCCTCAATACCAGCATTCCCCTGGGGGAAAACCACATGAAGGGCCTTCCTCAATACCAGCATTCCCCTGGGAGAAACCCACATGAAGGGCCTTCCTCAATACCAGCATTCCCCTGGGAGAAACCCACATGAAGGGCCTTCCTCAATACCAGCATTCCCCTGGGGGAAAACCACATGAAGGGCCTTCCTCAATACCAGCATTCCCCTGGGAGAAACCCACATGAAGGGCCTTCCTCAATACCAGCATTCCCCTGGGAGAAACCCACATGAAGGGCCTTCCTCAATACCAGCATTCCCCTGGGAGAAACCCACATGAAGGGCCTTCCTCAATACCAGCATTCCCTGGGAGAAACCCACATGAAGGGCCTTCCTCAATACCAGCATTCCCCTGGGGAAACCACATGAAGGGCCTTCCTCAATACCAGCATTCCCCTGGGAGAAACCCACATGAAGGGCCTTCCTCAATACCAGCATTCCCCTGGGAGAAACCCACATGAAGGGCCTTCCTCAATACCAGCATTCCCCTGGGAGAAACCCACATGAAGGGCCTTCCTCAATACCAGCATTCCCCTGGGAGAAACCCACATGAAGGGCCTTCCTCAATACCAGCATTCCCCTGGGAGAAACCCACATGAAGGGCCTTCCTCAATACCAGCATTCCCCTGGGAGAAACCCACATGAAGGGCCTTCCTCAATACCAGCATTCCCCTGGGAGAAACCCACATGAAGGGCCTTCCTCAATACCAGCATTCCCCTGGGAGAAACCCACATGAAGGGCCTTCCTCAATACCAGCATTCCCCTGGGAGAAACCCACATGAAGGGCCTTCCTCAATACCAGCATTCCCCTGGGAGAAACCCACATGAAGGGCCTTCCTCAATACCAGCATTCCCCTGGGAGAAACCCACATGAAGGGCCTTCCTCAATACCAGCATTCCCCTGGGAGAAACCCACATGAAGGGCCTTCCTCAATACCAGCATTCCCCTGGGAGAAACCCACATGAAGGGCCTTCCTCAATACCAGCATTCCCCTGGGAGAAACCCACATGAAGGGCCTTCCTCAATACCAGCATTCCCCTGGGAGAAACCCACATGAAGGGCCTTCCTCAATACCAGCATTCCCCTGGGAGAAACCCACATGAAGGGCCTTCCTCAATACCAGCATTCCCCTGGGAGAAACCCACATGAAGGGCCTTCCTCAATACCAGCATTCCCCTGGGAGAAACCCACATGCAGGGCCTCCCTCAATACCAGCATTCCCCTGGGAGAAACCCACATGAAGGGCCTTCCTCAATACCAGCATTCCCCTGGGAGAAACCCACATGAAGGGCCTTCCTCAATACCAGCATTCCCTGGGAGAAACCCACATGAAGGGCCTCCCAATACCAGCATTCCCCTGGGAGAAACCCACATGAAGGGCCTTCCTCAATACCAGCATTCCCCTGGGAGAAACCCACATGAAGGGCCTCCCTCAATACCAGCATTCCCCTGGGAGAAACCCACATGAAGGGCCTTCCTCAATACCAGCATTCCCCTGGGAGAAACCCACATGAAGGGCCTTCCTCAATACCAGCATTCCCCTGGGAGAAACCCACATGAAGGGCCTTCCTCAATACCAGCATTCCCCTGGGAGAAACCCACATGAAGGGCCTTCCTCAATACCAGCATTCCCCTGGGAGAAACCCACATGAAGGGCCTTCCTCAATACCAGCATTCCCCTGGGAGAAACCCACATGCAGGGCCTTCCTACTGGTGTTTACTAGTGGGGAAACTCATCTATCGTCTCTGACTTCTCCCACATACTGACCTCTTAACAATTTTGGCAGTTAAATACAACAATAAAACATTATTCATGAAAATAAATCATCTTTTATTATGTTTTTGCACATTATAATGAGTTTGCGTGTCTGAAAGCTGTGCTGTTAGTGTATGGTTGACGCTGCTTGTTTGCCATTAGCCAATCGGCATGCTCAACGTGTTTACAGCACATCAACACATACAACTCGTTGATCCCAGTCTACAAGTAGTATTATCGGAGTTTCCCCACTTGTCGTCAACGCAGCATCAGTTCTGAGCTGAACTCACAGAATGGTGCTGACCTCAGTTATCTTATCCAGGTTGGCACCTCCTTTCTTCAGGCGGGAGATCAGGAAGCCAATCACGATGAAGCAGAGAACCAAGATGGCTGCCATGATCAATCCCAGAAGAGCCATGTCCCCCGCCCGGTACCCTGCCCCCGAGGGCAAAGGAACCGCCACAGCTGTAGAGGGTCAGAGGTCAGGGAAAATAATAGTCAAGGCAACCAGTCAAGAAATCAATCAAGTTATCAACCAACCAACCAATATATTAATCAATCAATCAAGTTATCAACCAACCAATCAATATATTAATCAATCAAGTTATCAACCAACCAATCAATATATTAATCAATCAATCGATTTATCAACCAACCAATGAATATATTAATCAATCAATCAAGTTACCAACCAACCAATAAATATATTAATCAATCAATCAAGTTACCAACCAACCAATTAATATATTAAATCAATCAATCAAGTTACCAACCAACCAATGAATATATTAATCAATCAATCAAGTTACCAACCAACCAATGAATATATTAATCAATCAATCAAATTATCAACCAACCAATCAATATATTAATCAATCAAGTTATCAACCAACCAATCAATATATTAATCAATCAAGTTATCAACCAACCAATCAATAAATTAATCAATCAATCCAGCCGTTACAGCAGACAATGGCCTTTGAGATGTACCTAAACTCTATTCCACTTCACTTCTACCTTGAACCCCACCAATAATACCGGCTTTAATATGGAGAGTACAGATCCTACTGTTGGTAGGAGTAGATCATCACCATAGTATATTAATACAGGCTTTAACATGGAGAGTACAGATCATACTGTTGGTAGGAGTAGATCATCACCATAGTATATTAATACAGGCTTTAATATGGAGAGTACAGATCCTACTGTTGGTAGGAGTAGATCATCACCATAGTATATTAATACAGGCTTTAATATGGAGAGTACAGATCATACTGTTGGTAGGAGTAGATCATCTGAACAATCAGTCACCAAGGGCTCATTTCCCTTTGCTGTGAGTTAACCTTCCCTTGTGGTGCTGTGTGAAAGTCTTACCTGGTATAACCAGGACAGAGAGGGCCGCTGTACCAAACTCCCCTGTAGACAGGTCCATAGCACGAATCTACACACACATCACAAGGGAAAATACAATATTATAATTTCTCGGAATGTCTCTGCAACCCCCCAGCATTAACCAAAACATTCATCAAAACAATTCTAGTAGTCTAGTAAAAGGCAGGTAACCACTCAGGTGAAGAGCGAAGGACTCTGTCTTCACAACCCTCTTCAGAAGAACAATGAGGCAGGTAACCACTCACCTGCAGAGCGAAGGACTCTGTCTTCACAACCCTCTTCAGAAGAACAATGAGACAGGTAACCACTCACCTGCAGAGCGAAGGACTCTGTCTTCACAACCCTCTTCAGAAGAACAATGAGGCAGGTTACCACTCACCTGCAGAGCGAAGGACTCTGTCTTCACAACCCTCTTCAGAAGAACAATGAGGCAGGTAACCACTCACCTGCAGAGTGAAGGACTCTGTCTTCACAACCCTCTTCAGAAGAACAATGAGGCAGGTAACCACTCACCTGCAGAGTGAAGGACTCTGTCTTCACAACCCTCTTCAGAAGAACAGTGAGGCAGGTAACCACTCACCTGCAGAGCGAAGGACTCTGCCTTCACAACCCTCTTCAGAAGAACAATGAGGCAGGTAACCACTCACCTGCAGAGCGAAGGACTCTGTCTTCACAACCCTCTTCAGAAGAACAATGAGGCAGGTAACCACTCACCTGCAGAGCGAAGGACTCTGCCTTCACAACCCTCTTCAGAAGAACAATGAGGCAGGTAACCACTCACCTGCAGAGCGAAGGACTCTGCCTTCACAACCCTCTTCAGAAGAACAATGAGGCAGGTAACCACTCACCTGCAGAGCGAAGGACTCTGTCTTCACAACCCTCTTCAGAAGAACAATGAGACAGCTAACCACTCACCTGCAGAGCGAAGGACTCTGTCTTCACAACCCTCTTCAGAAGAACAATGAGGCAGGTAACCACTCACCTGCAGAGCGAAGGACTCTGTCTTCACAACCCTCTTCAGAAGAACAATGAGGCAGGTAACCACTCACCTGCAGAGCGAAGGACTCTGTCTTCACAACCCTCTTCAGAAGAACAATGAGACAGGTAACCACTCACCTGCAGAGCGAAGGACTCTGTCTTCACAACCCTCTTCAGAAGAACAATGAGGCAGGTAACCACTCACCTGCAGAGCGAAGGACTATGTCTTCACAACCCTCTTCAGAAGAACAATGAGACAGGTAACCACTCACCTGCAGAGCGAAGGACTCTGTCTTCACAACCCTCTTCAGAAGAACAATGAGACAGGTAACCACTCACCTGCAGAGCGAAGGACTATGTCTTCACAACCCTCTTCAGAAGAACAATGAGACAGGTAACCACTCACCTGCAGAGCGAAGGACTCTGCCTTCACAACCCTCTTCAGAATAACAATGAGGCAGGTTACCACTCACCTGCAGAGCGAAGGACTCTGTCTTCACAACCCTCTTCAGAAGAACAATGAGGCAGGTAACCACTCACCTGCAGAGCGAAGGACTCTGCCTTCACAACCCTCTTCAGAAGAACAATGAGGCAGGTAACCACTCACCTGCAGAGCGAAGGACTCTGCCTTCACAACCCTCTTCAGAAGAACAGTGAGGCAGGTAACCACTCACCTGCAGAGCGAAGGACTCTGCCTTCACAACCCTCTTCAGAAGAACAATGAGACAGGTAACCACTCACCTGCAGAGCGAAGGACTCTGTCTTCACAACCCTCTTCAGAAGAACAATGAGGCAGGTAACCACTCACCTGCAGAGCGAAGGACTCTGCCTTCACAACCCTCTTCAGAAGAACAATGAGACAGCTAACCACTCACCTGCAGAGCGAAGGACTCTGCCTTCACAACCCTCTTCAGAAGAACAATGAGACAGCTAACCACTCACCTGCAGAGCGAAGGACTCTGCCTTCACAATCCTCTTCAGAAGAACAATGAGGCAGGTAACCACTCACCTGCAGAGCGAAGGACTCTGTCTTCACAATCCTCTTCAGAAGAACAAACCCTTCGTTTGTCACGTTGACATAACTGCTGTACTGCACCTCATATCTCATGTCTGGGTTTACACCCTAAAACACACACACACACATAAACACACACACACACAAATAAACACCCACACGCACACACAAATAAACACCCACACACAAACAAGCTGATTAAAGTTGTGTGTCAGTGTTTCAAATCCCACACAGAACAGAAGCGTAGCTACCCAGAATTGCAGATAATTGTGTCATTTCTAGGACTTTCACGGTGCCAGACGAGTGTGTCTCTACTGTATATGAGACGTGATTCCAAGAACACAGGATGAGATGTTACTATCCTTTGTGCAAGCACTTCCAAGAGTTAATGAACAGTGAGCGTGGTGAAATTTGGGGAGCGCATCGTCAGTAGTGTACCTTTGGTTCCTAGGGTGTTTCGGCCTTTCACACTATACACCCTCCCCAAAGGCGGCCAGCGACAGGGTGATCAATCCTACGCTTGCGTCCCATTCCCAATTAGTCATAGGAGTTGCCTTGTTGTTGATAGCCAACATCCCATGGGACTATGCATGGCAGGGGCATCCTCCTCCCAGAGTCAAGCATTGTTGACCGCATACCTCCTGGCCCTCTCACTTCGGGGCCCAGCTGGGGTCTTTCCTCTTCATCCAGAGCCACTGACTGCTGCCTTCTGCCGCCTCTGATACAGCTTTGATTGCCGAACGCTGGCTCTGGCCCTTAATTCCCAGGTCTCTAAGCAGTCTGGTTGTAGATGTTGCCACAAAACCTCTGCAGCCCACCTCCACTGGTCGGACTTCTGTGTTCCAGCCATGATGCCGTGCTTCGGCAGCTAGATCAGCATAGCGCAGATGTTTTCGCTCATAAGCCTCATCTACTGAGTTTTCCCAGGGTACTGTGAGCTCAATGATGAAGACCTTATTGAGTGAACGGGACCAGAGCACCATGTCAGGTCTTAGGGTGGTGGTTGCGATCTCCGGAGGAAACACAAGTTGCCGGCCAATGTCAGCTAGCATTTTCCAGTCGCGGGCCAAGCGCAGCTGGTCTCGCTCTAATGGTGTAGAGCCGCTCTTCGGTGGTTTAGCCCCTTCGCGGACAAAGTTTGTCCGTAAGGAGTGTGATGCTGCTGTGGGTGGTAGGGAGTCGGTGGCAGCTCGCTTGTCCTCCAGGGCGGACGCAAGGTTTTTAAGGACTTGGTTGTGACGCCAAGTGTAGCGTCCTTGGGTGAGGCTTGTTTTACACCCTGTGAGAATGTGCCTGAGGTTGGCTGGCATGGAACAGAGGGCACAGTCCGGATCTTCACCATACCATTGGTGAAGATTAACTGGTGTTGGAAGGACGTCATATGTTGCTCTGATGGAAAAGCTCAACCGCCTCGCTTCCATGGCCCACAGATCCTTCCAGCTGATCTTGTTTTCTCCACACTGTCCCATCGAGTCCACTGTCCCTGTTTGGCAAGAGAGACTGCCTTGGCCCACCTTGCAGCCTCCTCCTGATGGCGTACTTCCTGCACTACCATCTTCCGCCGCTCTGGTGCAGTGGCCTTACTCCAAGCAGCACGGCTAGTTAGCCCAAGGCCTCCTCTCCCTTGCTGAACATGACCCACAATGTCAGCATGTCTGAGGGCTGCTGTTGCCTCCTGGACTGCTTTTCCTGGCCTCCATTTGCGCCCAGTTGCCAAGGTCGGCGCGTTGTTGCTCACCACTGGGTTTTGAGATTCATTCAGTGTCATCTGGAGCCTGGTTTTTGCACACTTGAATTCCTCTGTTAGACTGGTGAGGGGCAGCTTGAGGACACCATCTCCATAGAGGCCTATGGTGGTAAGGCATCGTGGAACTCCGAGCCACTTCTTTAAGTAGCCTGTGACTCCTCTTTCCATCTTCTCCACTGTTGAGATTGGAACCTCATACATTGCTAAGGGCCACAACACCCGGGGTAGGAGACCAAACTGCAGACACCAGGCCTTTAACTTTCCAGGTAGCTGGGTGTTGTCGATGGACTGTAGGCTACTACTGATGTCTTTGTGCAGATGTTGCACCTGGTCTTTATCCTTCAGGCTTGCATCATACCACCTTCCAAGGCTTTTTACCGGCTGCTCAGACACTGTTGGGATTTGGTCATCTCCGATGAAGAATTTCAGTTCAGAGAGTACATTACATTTAGAGGTCCCATGAACAAACACAGACTGAGATTGTAAGACAAGTGTCTGCTAAAAGGATTCAAATGTTAAATGTTGATCTCTTTTGACACTTACGGTGGCAAAGTCCTCGTCTCTGGCCCTGACCCTGAAGGGTCTGTTGGAGGTTCTGTCTCGTAGGATCATGGTCTCTGGGACTGAGTTACTGTAGATGTAACCTTCATAACGCTCCTTCTCAAACCGCGGAGGGTTCCTGCTCTTCCTCAGCACCTCGATGGTGACCTGAGTCACCGCAAACTGGTCCCTGTTGGTGACCTGGGAGGCCTGGGAGAGATGGAGAGATGGGGAGAAGGGAGAGAGGGAGACTATGTCATAAACTAGATAAACTATGTCATAAACTAGATAGTTCATCTAGTTTATGACATAGTCTATCTAGTTTATGACATAGTTTATCTAGTTTATGACATAGTTTATGACATAGTTTATCTAGTTTATCACATAGTTTATCTAGTTTATCTAGTTTATCACATAGTTTGACATAGTTTATCTAGTTTATGACATAGTCTATCTAGTTTATGACATAGTTCATCTAGTTTATGACATAGTCTATGTCATAAACTAGATAGACTATGTCATAAACTAGATAAACTATGTCAAACTATGTGATAAACTAGATAAACTAGATAAACTATGTGATAAACTAGATAAACTATGTCATAAACTATGTCATAAACTAGATAAACTATGTCATAAACTAGATAAACTATGTGATAAACTAGATAAACTATGTCATAAACTAGATAAACTATGTCATAAACTAGATAAACTATGTCATAAACTAGATAAACTATGTCATAAACTAGATAAACTATGTCATAAACTAGATAAACTATGTGATAAACTAGATAAACTATGTCATAAACTAGATAAACTATGTGATAAACTAGATAAACTATGTCATAAACTAGATAAACTATGTGATAAACTAGATAAACTATGTCATAAACTATGTGATAAACTAGATCAACTATGTGATAAACTAGATCAACTATGTGATAAACTAGATCAACTATGTGATAAACTATGTCATAAACTAGATCAACTATGTGATAAACTATGTCATAAACTAGATCAACTATGTGATAAACTATGTCATAAACTAGATCAACTATGTGATAAACTATGTCATAAACTAGATCAACTATGTGATAAACTATGTCATAAACTAGATCAACTATGTGATAAACTATGTCATAAACTAGATCAACTATGTGATAAACTAGATCAACTATGTGATAAACTAGATCAACTATGTGATAAACTATGTCATAAACTAGATAAACTATGTCATAAACTAGATAAACTATGTGATAAACTAGATAAACTATGTCATAAACTAGATAAACTATGTGATAAACTAGATAAACTATGTCATAAACTAGATCAACTATGTGATAAACTAGATCAACTATGTGATAAACTAGATCAACTATGTGATAAACTAGATAAACTATGTCATAAACTAGATAAACTGTCATAAACTAGATGAACTATGTGATAAACTAGATAAACTATGTCATAAACTAAATAAACTATGTGATAAACTAGATAAACTAGATAAACTATGTCATAAACTAGATGAACTATGTGATAAACTAGATAAACTAGATAAACTATGTCATAAACTAGATGAACTATGTGATAAACTAGATAAACTAGATAAACTATGTCATAAACTAGATGAACTATGTCATAAACTAGATCAACTATGTGATAAACTAGATCAACTAGATAAACTATGTCATAAACTAGATAAACTATGTCATAAACTAGATCAACTATGTCATAAACTAGATCAACTATGTGATAAACTAGATCAACTATGTCATAAACTAGATAAACTATGTCATAAACTAGATAAACTATGTCATAAACTAGATAAACTATGTGATAAACTAGATCAACTATGTCATAAACTAGATAAACTATGTCATAAACTAGATAAACTATGTCATAAACTAGATCAACTATGTCATAAACTAGATCAACTATGTGATAAACTAGATCAACTATGTGATAAACTAGATCAACTATGTGATAAACTAGATAAACTATGTCAAACTATGTGATAAACTATGTGATAAACTATGTGATAAACTATGTCAAACTATGTGATAAACTAGATAAACTATGTCAAACTATGTGATAAACTATGTGATAAACTATGTCAAACTATGTGATAAACTATGTGATAAACTATGTCAAACTATGTGATAAACTATGTGATAAACTATGTCAAACTATGTGATAAACTAGATAAACTATGTCATAAACTAGATAAACTATGTTATAAACTAGATAAACTATGTTATAAACTAGATAAACTATGTGATAAACTAGATAAACTATGTCATAAACTAGATAAACTATGTCATAAACTAGATAAACTATGTCATAAACTAGATAAACTATGTCATAAACTAGATAAACTATGTCATAAACTAGATAAACTATGTCATAAACTAGATAAACTATGTCATAAACTAGATAAACTATGTCATAAACTAGATAAACTATGTCATAAACTAGATAAACTATGTCATAAACTAGATCAACTATGTGATAAACTAGATAAACTATGTGATAAACTAGATGAACTATGTCATAAACTAGATAAACTATGTGATAAACTAGATCAACTATGTGATAAACTAGATAAACTATGTCATAAACTAGATAAACTATGTCATAAACTAGATAAACTATGTCATAAACTAGATAAACTATGTGATAAACTAGATCAACTATGTGATAAACTAGATCAACTATGTGATAAACTATGTGATAAACTAGATAAACTATGTGATAAACTATGTCAAACTATGTGATAAACTAGATAAACTATGTCATAAACTAGATAAACTATGTCATAAACTAGATAAACTATGTCATAAACTAGATAAACTATGTCATAAACTAGATCAACTATGTGATAAACTAGATAAACTATGTGATAAACTAGATAAACTATGTGATAAACTATGTCAAACTATGTGATAAACTAGATAAACTATGTGATAAACTAGATGAACTATGTCATAAACTAGATAAACTATGTCATAAACTAGATAAACTATGTCATACTATGTGATAAACTAGATAAACTATGTCAAACTATTTGATAAACTAGATAAACTATGTTATAAACTAGATAAACTATGTCATAAACTAGATAAACTATGTCATAAACTAGATAAACTATGTCATAAACTAGATAAACTATGTCATAAACTAGATAAACTATGTGATAAACTAGATAAACTATGTGATAAACTAGATAAACTATGTCATAAACTAGATAAACTATGTCATAAACTAGATAAACTATGTCATAAACTAGATAAACTATGTCATAAACTAGATAAACTATGTCAAACTATGTGATAAACTAGATAAACTATGTCATAAACTAGATAAACTATGTCATACTATGTGATAAACTAGATAAACTATGTCAAACTATGTTATAAACTAGATAAACTATGTTATAAACTAGATAAACTATGTCATAAACTAGATAAACTATGTCATAAACTAGATAAACTATGTCATAAACTAGATAAACTATGTGATAAACTAGATCAACTATGTGATAAACTAGATAAACTATGTGATAAACTAGATAAACTATGTGATAAACTAGATAAACTATGTGATAAACTAGATAAACTATGTCATAAACTAGATAAACTATGTCATAAACTAGATAAACTATGTCATAAACTAGATAAACTATGTCAAACTATGTGATAAACTAGATAAACTATGTCATAAACTAGATAAACTATGTCATACTATGTGATAAACTAGATAAACTATGTCAAACTATGTTATAAACTAGATAAACTATGTTATAAACTAGATAAACTATGTCATAAACTAGATAAACTATGTCATAAACTAGATAAACTATGTCATAAACTAGATAAACTATGTGATAAACTAGATCAACTATGTGATAAACTAGATCAACTATGTGATAAACTAGATAAACTATGTGATAAACTAGATGAACTATGTCATACTATGTGATAAACTAGATAAACTATGTCAAACTATTTGATAAACTAGATAAACTATGTCATAAACTAGATAAACTATGTCATACTATGTGATAAACTAGATAAACTATGTCAAACTATTTGATAAACTAGATAAACTATGTTATAAACTAGATAAACTATGTCATAAACTAGATAAACTATGTCATAAACTAGATAAACTATGTCATAAACTAGATAAACTATGTCATAAACTAGATAAACTATGTGATAAACTAGATAAACTATGTGATAAACTAGATAAACTATGTCATAAACTAGATAAACTATGTCATAAACTAGATAAACTATGTCATAAACTAGATAAACTATGTGATAAACTAGATAAACTATGTCATAAACTAGATCAACTATGTGATAAACTAGATAAACTATGTCATAAACTATGTGATAAACTATGTGATAAACTATGTGATAAACTATGTCAAACTATGTGATAAACTAGATAAACTATGTCAAACTATGTGATAAACTATGTCAAACTATGTGATAAACTAGATAAACTATGTCATAAACTAGATAAACTATGTCAAACTATGTGATAAACTAGATAAACTATGTGATAAACTATGTCAAACTATGTGATAAACTATGTGATAAACTAGATAAACTATGTCATAAACTAGATAAACTATGTCAAACTATGTGATAAACTAGATAAACTATGTGATAAACTATGTGATAAACTAGATCAACTATGTGATAAACTAGATAAACTATGTGATAAACTAGATAAACTATGTGATAAACTAGATGAACTATGTGATAAACTATGTCAAACTATGTGATAAACTATGTGATAAACTAGATAAACTATGTCATAAACTAGATAAACTATGTTATAAACTAGATAAACTATGTCATAAACTAGATGAACTATGTGATAAACTAGATCAACTATGTCATAAACTAGATAAACTATGTGATAAACTATGTCAAACTATGTGATAAACTATGTGATAAACTAGATAAACTATGTCATAAACTAGATAAACTATGTGATAAACTAGATAAACTATGTGATAAACTATGTCAAACTATGTGATAAACTATGTGATAAACTAGATCAACTATGTCATAAACTAGATAAACTATGTGATAAACTATGTCAAACTATGTGAT
Source organism: Oncorhynchus keta (assembly GCF_023373465.1). Lineage (NCBI taxonomy): Eukaryota > Metazoa > Chordata > Actinopteri > Salmoniformes > Salmonidae > Oncorhynchus > Oncorhynchus keta. Next base: position 26,748 of record NW_026287420.1, on the reverse strand, counting down.
AAACTATGTGATAAACTAGATAAACTATGTCATAAACTAGATAAACTATGTGATAAACTATGTCAAACTATGTGATAAACTATGTGATAAACTAGATAAACTATGTCATAAACTAGATAAACTATGTCATAAACTAGATAAACTATGTTATAAACTAGATAAACTATGTCATAAACTAGATGAACTATGTGATAAACTAGATCAACTATGTCATAAACTAGATCAACTAGGTCATAAACTAGATAAACTATGTCATAAACTAGATAAACTATGTCATAAACTAGATAAACTATGTGATAAACTAGATAAACTATGTGATAAACTAGATAAACTATGTCATAAACTAGATAAACTATGTCATAAACTAGATAAACTATGTCATAAACTAGATAAACTAGGTCATAAACTAGATAAACTATGTCATAAACTAGATAAACTATGTCATAAACTAGATGAACTATGTGATAAACTAGATCAACTATGTCATAAACTAGATAAACTATGTCATAAACTAGATAAACTATGTGATAAACTAGATAAACTATGTCATAAACTAGATGAACTATGTGATAAACTAGATCAACTATGTCATAAACTAGATAAACTATGTCATAAACTAGATGAACTATGTGATAAACTAGATCAACTATGTCATAAACTAGATAAACTATGTCATAAACTAGATAAACTATGTGATAAACTAGATAAACTATGTCATAAACTAGATAAACTATGTGATAAACTAGATCAACTATGTCATAAACTAGATAAACTATGTCATAAACTAGATAAACTATGTGATAAACTAGATAAACTATGTCATAAACTAGATGAACTATGTGATAAACTAGATCAACTATGTCATAAACTAGATAAACTATGTCATAAACTAGATGAACTATGTGATAAACTAGATCAACTATGTCATAAACTAGATAAACTATGTCATAAACTAGATAAACTATGTGATAAACTAGATAAACTATGTCATAAACTAGATAAACTATGTCATAAACTAGATAAACTATGTCATAAACTAGATAAACTAGGTCATAAACTAGATAAACTATGTCATAAACTAGATAAACTATGTCATAAACTAGATGAACTATGTGATAAACTAGATCAACTATGTCATAAACTAGATAAACTATGTCATAAACTAGATAAACTATGTGATAAACTAGATAAACTATGTGATAAACTAGATAAACTATGTCATAAACTAGATAAACTATGTCATAAACTAGATAAACTATGTCATAAACTAGATAAACTAGGTCATAAACTAGATAAACTATGTGATAAACTAGATCAACTATGTGATAAACTAGATCAACTATGTGATAAACTAGATAAACTATGTCATAAACTAGATAAACTAGGTCATAAACTAGATAAACTATGTGATAAACTAGATCAACTATGTCATAAACTAGATAAACTATGTCATAAACTAGATAAACTATGTCATAAACTAGATAAACTATGTGATAAACTAGATAAACTATGTCATAAACTAGATAAACTATGTCATAAACTAGATAAACTATGTCATAAACTAGATCAACTATGTCATAAACTAGATAAACTATGTCATAAACTAGATAAACTATGTCATAAACTAGATAAACTATGTCATAAACTAGATAAACTATGTCAAACTATGTGATAAACTAGATAAACTATGTCAAACTATGTGATAAACTAGATAAACTATGTCATAAACTAGATAAACTATGTCATAAACTAGATAAACTATGTCATAAACTAGATAAACTATGTCATAAACTAGATCAACTATGTGATAAACTAGATAAACTAGATCAACTATGTCATAAACTAGATCAACTATGTCATAAACTAGATCAACTATGTCATAAACTAGATAAACTATGTCATAAACTAGATAAACTATGTCAAACTATGTGATAAACTATGTGATAAACTATGTCAAACTATGTGATAAACTATGTGATAAACTATGTCAAACTATGTGATAAACTAGATAAACTATGTCATAAACTAGATAAACTATGTCATAAACTAGATAAACTATGTCAAACTATGTGATAAACTAGATAAACTATGTGATAAACTAGATAAACTATGTCAAACTATGTGATAAACTAGATAAACTATGTGATAAACTATGTCAAACTATGTGATAAACAAGATAAACTATGTCATAAACTAGATAAACTATGTCATAAACTAGATAAACTATGTCAAACTATGTGATAAACTAGATAAACTATGTGATAAACTATGTCAAACTATGTGATAAACTATGTCAAACTATGTGATAAACTAGATAAACTATGTCATAAACTAGATAAACTATGTCATAAACTAGATAAACTATGTCAAACTATGTGATAAACTAGATAAACTATGTGATAAACTAGATAAACTATGTCAAACTATGTGATAAACTAGATAAACTATGTGATAAACTATGTCAAACTATGTGATAAACAAGATAAACTATGTCATAAACTAGATAAACTATGTCATAAACTAGATAAACTATGTCATAAACTAGATAAACTATGTGATAAACTAGATCAACTATGTCATAAACTAGATAAACTATGTCACAAACTAGATGAACTATGTGATAAACTAGATCAACTATGTGATAAACTAGATAAACTATGTGATAAACTAGATAAACTATGTCATAAACTAGATCAACTATGTGATAAACTAGATAAACTATGTGATAAACTAGATGAACTATGTCATAAACTAGATAAACTATGTGATAAACTAGATCAACTATGTGATAAACTAGATAAACTATGTCATAAACTAGATAAACTATGTCATAAACTAGATAAACTATGTCATAAACTAGATAAACTATGTGATAAACTAGATCAACTATGTCATAAACTAGATAAACTATGTCATAAACTAGATAAACTATGTCATAAACTAGATAAACTATGTCAAACTATGTGATAAACTATGTGATAAACTATGTCAAACTATGTGATAAACTATGTGATAAACTATGTCAAACTATGTGATAAACTAGATAAACTATGTCATAAACTAGATAAACTATGTCATAAACTAGATAAACTATGTCAAACTATGTGATAAACTAGATAAACTATGTGATAAACTAGATAAACTATGTCAAACTATGTGATAAACTAGATAAACTATGTGATAAACTATGTCAAACTATGTGATAAACAAGATAAACTATGTCATAAACTAGATAAACTATGTCATAAACTAGATAAACTATGTCATAAACTAGATAAACTATGTGATAAACTAGATCAACTATGTGATAAACTAGATAAACTATGTGATAAACTAGATAAACTATGTCATAAACTAGATAAACTATGTCAAACTATGTGATAAACTAGATAAACTATGTGATAAACTATGTCAAACTATGTGATAAACTATGTCAAACTATGTGATAAACTAGATAAACTATGTCATAAACTAGATAAACTATGTCATAAACTAGATAAACTATGTGATAAACTAGATAAACTATGTGATAAACTAGATAAACTATGTCATAAACTAGATAAACTATGTCATAAACTAGATAAACTATGTCATAAACTAGATAAACTATGTCATAAACTAGATAAACTAGGTCATAAACTAGATAAACTATGTGATAAACTAGATCAACTATGTGATAAACTAGATAAACTATGTCATAAACTAGATAAACTATGTGATAAACTAGATAAACTATGTCAAACTATGTGATAAACTAGATAAACTATGTCATAAACTAGATAAACTATGTTATAAACTAGATAAACTATGTCATAAACTAGATAAACTATGTGATAAACTAGATAAACTATGTCATAAACTAGATCAACTATGTCATAAACTAGATCAACTATGTCATAAACTAGATAAACTATGTCATAAACTAGATAAACTATGTCATAAACTAGATAAACTATGTCATAAACTAGATAAACTAGATAAACTATGTCATAAACTAGATAAACTATGTCATAAACTAGATAAACTATGTTATAAACTAGATAAACTATGTCATAAACTAGATAAACTATGTCATAAACTAGATAAACTATGTCATAAACTAGATAAACTATGTCATAAACTAGATAAACTATGTTATAAACTAGATAAACTATGTCATAAACTAGATGAACTATGTGATAAACTAGATAAACTATGTCATAAACTAGATAAACTATGTCACAAACTAGATGAACTATGTGATAAACTAGATCAACTATGTGATAAACTAGATAAACTATGTCATAAACTAGATAAACTATGTCATAAACTAGATAAACTATGTCATAAACTAGATAAACTATGTCATAAACTAGATAAACTATGTCATAAACTAGATCAACTATGTGATAAACTAGATAAACTATGTGATAAACTAGATAAACTATGTGATAAACTAGATAAACTATGTGATAAACTAGATAAACTATGTGATAAACTAGATAAACTATGTGATAAACTAGATAAACTATGTCATAAACTAGATAAACTATGTCATAAACTAGATAAACTATGTCATAAACTAGATCAACTATGTGATAAACTAGATAAACTATGTGATAAACTAGATAAACTATGTGATAAACTATGTCAAACTATGTGATAAACTAGATAAACTAGATAAACTATGTGATAAACTAGATCAACTATGTGATAAACTAGATAAACTATGTCATAAACTAGATAAACTATGTCATAAACTAGATAAACTATGTCATAAACTAGATAAACTATGTGATAAACTAGATAAACTATGTGATAAACTAGATAAACTATGTCATAAACTAGATAAACTATGTCATAAACTAGATAAACTATGTCATAAACTAGATCAACTATGTGATAAACTAGATAAACTATGTGATAAACTAGATAAACTATGTGATAAACTATGTCAAACTATGTGATAAACTAGATAAACTATGTGATAAACTAGATGAACTATGTCATAAACTAGATAAACTATGTCATAAACTAGATAAACTATGTGATAAACTAGATAAACTATGTGATAAACTAGATAAACTATGTGATAAACTAGATAAACTATGTCATAAACTAGATAAACTATGTCATAAACTAGATAAACTATGTCATAAACTAGATAAACTATGTGATAAACTAGATCAACTATGTGATAAACTAGATAAACTATGTGATAAACTAGATAAACTATGTGATAAACTAGATAAACTATGTCATAAACTAGATAAACTATGTCAAACTATGTGATAAACTAGATAAACTATGTCATAAACTAGATAAACTATGTCATACTATGTGATAAACTAGATAAACTATGTCAAACTATTTGATAAACTAGATAAACTATGTTATAAACTAGATAAACTATGTGATAAACTAGATAAACTATGTGATAAACTAGATAAACTAGATAAACTATGTCATAAACTAGATAAACTATGTGATAAACTAGATAAACTATGTCATAAACTAGATAAACTATGTGATAAACTAGATAAACTATGTCATAAACTAGATAAACTATGTCATAAACTAGATAAACTATGTCATAAACTAGATAAACTATGTCATAAACTAGATGAACTATGTGATAAACTAGATAAACTATGTCATAAACTAGATAAACTATGTCATAAACTAGATAAACTATGTGATAAACTAGATAAACTATGTGATAAACTAGATAAACTATGTGATAAACTAGATAAACTATGTCATAAACTAGATAAACTATGTCATAAACTAGATAAACTATGTGATAAACTAGATCAACTATGTGATAAACTAGATAAACTATGTCATAAACTAGATAAACTATGTGATAAACTAGATGAACTATGTCAAACTATGTGATAAACTAGATAAACTATGTCATAAACTAGATAAACTATGTTATAAACTAGATAAACTATGTCATAAACTAGATCAACTATGTCATAAACTAGATCAACTATGTCATAAACTAGATAAACTATGTCATAAACTAGATCAACTATGTCATAAACTAGATCAACTATGTCATAAACTAGATAAACTATGTGATAAACTAGATCAACTATGTGATAAACTAGATAAACTATGTGATAAACTAGATAAACTATGTGATAAACTAGATAAACTATGTCATAAACTAGATAAACTATGTCATAAACTAGATAAACTATGTCATAAACTAGATAAACTATGTCATAAACTAGATAAACTATGTGATAAACTAGATAAACTATGTCATAAACTAGATAAACTATGTCATAAACTAGATAAACTATGTCATAAACTAGATAAACTATGTCATAAACTAGATAAACTATGTCAAACTATGTGATAAACTAGATAAACTATGTCAAACTATGTGATAAACTAGATAAACTATGTCATAAACTAGATAAACTATGTCATAAACTAGATAAACTATGTCATAAACTAGATAAACTATGTCATAAACTAGATAAACTATGTCATAAACTAGATAAACTATGTCATAAACTAGATAAACTATGTCATAAACTAGATAAACTATGTCATAAACTAGATAAACTATGTCAAACTATGTGATAAACTAGATAAACTATGTCAAACTATGTGATAAACTAGATAAACTATGTGATAAACTAGATAAACTATGTCATAAACTAGATAAACTATGTCATAAACTAGATAAACTATGTCATAAACTAGATAAACTATGTCATAAACTAGATAAACTATGTCATAAACTAGATCAACTATGTCATAAACTAGATCAACTATGTCATAAACTAGATAAACTATGTGATAAACTAGATCAACTATGTGATAAACTAGATAAACTATGTGATAAACTAGATAAACTATGTCATAAACTAGATAAACTATGTCATAAACTAGATAAACTATGTCATAAACTAGAATAACTATGTCAAACTATGTGATAAACTAGATAAACTATGTCAAACTATGTGATAAACTAGATAAACTATGTCATAAACTAGATAAACTATGTCATAAACTAGATAAACTATGTCATAAACTAGATAAACTATGTCATAAACTAGATAAACTATGTGATAAACTAGATCAACTATGTGATAAACTAGATAAACTATGTCATAAACTAGATAAACTATGTCATAAACTAGATAAACTATGTGATAAACTAGATCAACTATGTGATAAACTAGATAAACTATGTCATAAACTAGATAAACTATGTCATAAACTAGATCAACTATGTCATAAACTAGATAAACTATGTCAAACTATGTGATAAACTATGTCAAACTATGTGATAAACTAGATAAACTATGTCAAACTATGTGATAAACTATGTGATAAACTATGTCAAACTATGTGATAAACTATGTGATAAACTATGTCAAACTATGTGATAAACTAGATAAACTATGTCATAAACTAGATAAACTATGTCATAAACTAGATAAACTATGTCATCAACTAGATAAACTATGTCATAAACTAGATAAGCTATGTGATAAACTAGATCAACTATGTGATAAACTAGATAAACTATGTGATAAACTAGATAAACTATGTCATAAACTAGATAAACTATGTCAAACTATGTGATAAACTAGATAAACTATGTGATAAACTATGTCAAACTATGTGATAAACTAGATCAACTATGTCAAACTATGTGATAAACTAGATAAACTATGTGATAAACTAGATAAACTATGTGATAAACTAGATAAACTATGTGATAAACTAGATCAACTATGTGATAAACTAGATAAACTATGTGATAAACTAGATAAACTATGTCATAAACTAGATAAACTATGTCAAACTATGTGATAAACTAGATAAACTATGTCATAAACTAGATAAACTATGTCATAAACTAGATCAACTATGTGATAAACTAGATAAACTATGTGATAAACTAGATAAACTATGTGATAAACTAGATAAACTATGTGATAAACTAGATAAACTATGTCATAAACTAGATAAACTATGTCACAAACTAGATGAACTATGTGATAAACTAGATCAACTATGTGATAAACTAGATAAACTATGTGATAAACTAGATAAACTATGTCATAAACTAGATAAACTATGTCATAAACTAGATAAACTATGTCATAAACTAGATAAACTATGTCATAAACTAGATAAACTATGTGATAAACTAGATAAACTATGTGATAAACTAGATAAACTATGTCATAAACTAGATAAACTATGTCATAAACTAGATAAACTATGTCATAAACTAGATCAACTATGTCATAAACTAGATAAACTATGTGATAAACTAGATAAACTATGTGATAAACTATGTCAAACTATGTGATAAACTAGATAAACTATGTGATAAACTAGATGAACTATGTCATAAACTAGATAAACTATGTGATAAACTAGATCAACTATGTGATAAACTAGATAAACTATGTCATAAACTAGATAAACTATGTCATAAACTAGATAAACTATGTCATAAACTAGATAAACTATGTGATAAACTAGATCAACTATGTGATAAACTAGATAAACTATGTGATAAACTAGATAAACTATGTCATAAACTAGATAAACTATGTCAAACTATGTGATAAACTAGATAAACTATGTCATAAACTAGATAAACTATGTCAAACTATGTGATAAACTAGATAAACTATGTTATAAACTAGATAAACTATGTCATAAACTAGATAAACTATGTCATAAACTAGATAAACTATGTGATAAACTAGATCAACTATGTGATAAACTAGATAAACTATGTGATAAACTAGATAAACTATGTCATAAACTAGATAAACTATGTTATAAACTAGATGAACTATGTCATAAACTAGATCAACTATGTGATAAACTAGATAAACTATGTCATAAACTAGATAAACTATGTCAAACTATGTGATAAACTAGATAAACTATGTCATACTATGTGATAAACTAGATAAACTATGTCAAACTATTTGATAAACTAGATAAACTATGTTATAAACTAGATAAACTATGTCATAAACTAGATAAACTATGTCATAAACTAGATAAACTATGTCATAAACTAGATAAACTATGTCATAAACTAGATAAACTATGTGATAAACTAGATAAACTATGTCATAAACTAGATAAACTATGTCATAAACTAGATAAACTATGTCATAAACTAGATAAACTATGTTATAAACTAGATAAACTATGTCATAAACTAGATGAACTATGTGATAAACTAGATCAACTATGTCATAAACTAGATAAACTATGTCATAAACTAGATAAACTATGTGATAAACTAGATCAACTATGTAATAAACTAGATAAACTATGTCATAAACTAGATAAACTATGTGATAAACTAGATAAACTATGTGATAAACTAGATAAACTATGTCATAAACTAGATAAACTATGTGATAAACTAGATCAACTATGTAATAAACTAGATAAACTATGTCATAAACTAGATAAACTATGTGATAAACTAGATAAACTATGTGATAAACTAGATAAACTATGTCATAAACTAGATAAACTATGTTATAAACTAGATAAACTATGTCATAAACTAGATAAACTATGTGATAAACTAGATAAACTATGTGATAAACTAGATCAACTATGTGATAAACTAGATCAACTATGTCATAAACTAGATAAACTATGTCATAAACTAGATAAACTATGTCATAAACTAGATCAACTATGTCATAAACTAGATAAACTATGTGATAAACTAGATAAACTATGTGATAAACTAGATAAACTATGTGATAAACTAGATCAACTATGTCATAAACTAGATAAACTATGTCATAAACTAGATAAACTATGTCATAAACTAGATAAACTATGTCATAAACTAGATAAACTATGTCATAAACTAGATAAACTATGTCATAAACTAGATAAACTATGTCAAACTATGTGATAAACTAGATCAACTATGTGATAAACTAGATAAACTATGTGATAAACTAGATAAACTATGTCATAAACTAGATAAACTATGTGATAAACTAGATCAACTATGTGATAAACTAGATAAACTATGTCAAACTATGTGATAAACTATGTCAAACTATGTGATAAACGATGTGATAAACTATGTCAAACTATGTGATAAACTAGATAAACTATGTCAAACTATGTGATAAACTATGTGATAAACTATGTGATAAACTATGTCAAACTATGTGATAAACTATGTGATAAACTATGTCAAACTATGTGATAAACTAGATAAAACTATGTCATAAACTAGATAAACTATGTCATAAACTAGATAAACTATGTCATAAACTAGATCAACTATGTGATAAACTAGATAAACTATGTGATAAACTAGATAAACTATGTGATAAACTAGATAAACTATGTGATAAACTAGATAAACTATGTTATAAACTAGATAAACTATGTTATAAACTAGATAAACTATGTGATAAACTAGATAAACTATGTGATAAACTAGATAAACTATGTGATAAACTATGTCAAACTATGTGATAAACTAGATAAACTATGTGATAAACTAGATAAACTATGTCATAAACTAGATAAACTATGTGATAAACTAGATAAACTATGTGATAAACTAGATAAACTATGTGATAAACTAGATAAACTATGTGATAAACTAGATAAACTATGTCAAACTATGTGATAAACTAGATAAACTATGTCAAACTATGTGATAAACTAGATAAACTATGTGATAAACTAGATAAACTATGTCAAACTATGTGATAAACTAGATGAACTATGTCATAAACTAGATAAACTATGTGATAAACTAGATAAACTATGTGATAAACTAGATAAACTATGTGATAAACTAGATAAACTATGTGATAAACTAGATAAACTATGTGATAAACTAGATAAACTATGTCATAAACTAGATAAACTATGTCATAAACTAGATAAACTATGTGATAAACTAGATCAACTATGTAATAAACTAGATAAACTATGTCATAAACTAGATAAACTATGTGATAAACTAGATAAACTATGTGATAAACTAGATAAACTATGTCATAAACTAGATAAACTATGTTATAAACTAGATAAACTATGTCATAAACTAGATAAACTATGTGATAAACTAGATAAACTATGTGATAAACTAGATCAACTATGTGATAAACTAGATCAACTATGTCATAAACTAGATAAACTATGTCATAAACTAGATAAACTATGTCATAAACTAGATCAACTATGTCATAAACTAGATAAACTATGTGATAAACTAGATAAACTATGTGATAAACTAGATAAACTATGTGATAAACTAGATCAACTATGTCATAAACTAGATAAACTATGTCATAAACTAGATAAACTATGTCATAAACTAGATAAACTATGTCATAAACTAGATAAACTATGTCATAAACTAGATAAACTATGTCATAAACTAGATAAACTATGTCAAACTATGTGATAAACTAGATCAACTATGTGATAAACTAGATAAACTATGTGATAAACTATGTCAAACTATGTGATAAACTAGATAAACTATGTGATAAACTAGATAAACTATGTCATAAACTAGATAAACTATGTGATAAACTAGATAAACTATGTGATAAACTAGATAAACTATGTGATAAACTAGATAAACTATGTCATAAACTAGATAAACTATGTGATAAACTAGATCAACTATGTGATAAACTAGATAAACTATGTCAAACTATGTGATAAACTATGTCAAACTATGTGATAAACGATGTGATAAACTATGTCAAACTATGTGATAAACTAGATAAACTATGTCAAACTATGTGATAAACTATGTGATAAACTATGTGATAAACTATGTCAAACTATGTGATAAACTATGTGATAAACTATGTCAAACTATGTGATAAACTAGATAAAACTATGTCATAAACTAGATAAACTATGTCATAAACTAGATAAACTATGTCATAAACTAGATCAACTATGTGATAAACTAGATAAACTATGTGATAAACTAGATAAACTATGTGATAAACTAGATAAACTATGTGATAAACTAGATAAACTATGTTATAAACTAGATAAACTATGTTATAAACTAGATAAACTATGTGATAAACTAGATAAACTATGTGATAAACTAGATAAACTATGTGATAAACTATGTCAAACTATGTGATAAACTAGATAAACTATGTGATAAACTAGATAAACTATGTCATAAACTAGATAAACTATGTGATAAACTAGATAAACTATGTGATAAACTAGATAAACTATGTGATAAACTAGATAAACTATGTGATAAACTAGATAAACTATGTCAAACTATGTGATAAACTAGATAAACTATGTCAAACTATGTGATAAACTAGATAAACTATGTGATAAACTAGATAAACTATGTCAAACTATGTGATAAACTAGATGAACTATGTCATAAACTAGATAAACTATGTGATAAACTAGATAAACTATGTGATAAACTAGATAAACTATGTGATAAACTATGTCAAACTATGTGATAAACTAGATAAACTATGTGATAAACTAGATGAACTATGTCATAAACTAGATAAACTATGTGATAAACTATGTGATAAACTAGATAAACTATGTCATAAACTAGATAAACTATGTCATAAACTATGTCATAAACTAGATAAACTATGTGATAAACTAGATAAACTATGTGATAAACTAGATAAACTATGTCAAACTATGTGATAAACTAGATAAACTATGTCAAACTATGTGATAAACTAGATAAACTATGTCAAACTATGTGATACACTAGATAAACTATGTCAAACTATGTGATAAACTAGATAAACTATGTCAAACTATGTGATAAACTAGATAAACTATGTCAAACTATGTGATAAACTAGATAAACTATGTGATAAACTAGATAAACTATGTGATAAACTAGATAAACTATGTGATAAACTAGATAAACTATGTCATAAACTAGATAAACTATGTCATAAACTAGAATTCTTCTCAAACCCAAATAAGATCAGATCAAGTCACCACAATGTATTTTATATTAGTGACTTTTAGAAATATATTTTAGAAAGTTTATAGCTACTTTATGAACTATATGTTTATAAAATGTTTTCTGAAACCCAAAATGATTTTCTAGTAAGATGATCTCATTCATCTTCATTTGAAAAGATCCCATGATCCGAAGATCAATTTCAATGTTGAACACAAAATCATAGCTTTCAATCGATTATATGCCAAAAGAAGTAATTGAGTGCACAGATGGAAATACAGATTGAAAAGACATCTCTTACCAGGACAGTGAGGGATATTGGGCCTGCTATGTCTGCTGCTTTGGTCATGGAGATGTTCCCCGTCTCCTCATCGATCTGGAAGATGCTGCCTTCATTCCCTGAGAGGGAAAGATACACAAACCGTGAAGTCAACATCAGTCTGCTATGAGATACAGAGGAGAAACCGTGAAGTCAACATCAGTCTGCTATGAGATACAGAGGAGAAACCGTGAGGGCAAGATCAGTCTGCTATGAGATACAGAGGAGAAACCGTGAAGTCAACATCAGTCTGCTATGAGATATAGAGGAGAAACCGTGAGGTCAAGATCAGTCTGCTATGAGATACAGAGGAGAAACCGTGAGGTCAAGATCAGTCTGCTATGAGATACAGAGGAGAAACCATGAGGTCAAGATCAGTCTGCTATGAGATACAGAGGGGAAACCGTGAGGGCAAGATCAGTCTGCTATGAGATACAGAGGAGAAACCGCGAAGTCAAGATCAGTCTGCCATGAGATACAGAGGAGAAACCGTGAAGTCAAGATCAGTCTGCTATGAGATACAGAGGAGAAACCGTGAGGTCAAGATCAGTCTGCTATGAGATACAGAGGAGAAACCGTGAGGTCAAGATCAGTCTGCTATGAGATACAGAGGAGAAACCGTGAAGTCAAGATCAGTCTGCTATGAGATACAGAGGAGAAACCGTGAAGTCAAGATCAGTCTGCTATGAGATACAGAGGAGAAACCGTGAGGTCAAGATCAGTCTGCTATGAGATACAGAGGAGAAACTGTGAAGTCAAGATCAGTCTGCTATGAGATACAGAGGAGAAACCGTGAGGTCAAGATCAGTCTGCTATGAGATACAGAGGAGAAACCGTGAAGTCAATATCAGTCTGCTATGAGATACAGAGGAGAAACCATGAGGGCAAGATCAGTCTGCTATGAGATACAGAGGAGAAACCGTGAGGGCAAGATCAGTCTGCTATGAGATACAGAGGAGAAACCGTGAAGTCAATATCAGTCTGCTATGAGATACAGAGGAGAAACCATGAGGGCAAGATCAGTCTGCTATGAGATACAGAGGATAAACCGTGAAGTCAAGATCAGTCTGCTATGAGATACAGAGGAGAAACCGTGAAGTCAAGATCAGTCTGCTATGAGATACAGAGGAGAAACCGTGAAGTCAAGATCAGTCTGCTATGAGATACAGAGGAGAAACCATGAGGGCAAAATCAGTCTGCTATGAGATACAGAGGAGAAACCGTGAAGTCAAGATCAGTCTGCTATGAGATACAGAGGAGAAACCGTGAGGGCAAGATCAGTCTGCTATGAGATACAGAGGAGAAACCGTGAAGTCAAGATCAGTCTGCTATGAGATACAGAGGAGAAACCGTGAGGGCAAGATCAGTCTGCTATGAGATACAGAGGAGAAACTGTGAAGTCAAGATCAGTCTGCTATGAGATACAGAGGAGAAACCGTGAAGTCAAGATCAGTCTGCTATGAGATACAGAGGAGAAACCGTGAAGTCAAGATCAGTCTGCTATGAGATACAGAGGAGAAACCGTGAGGTCAAGATCAGTCTGCTATGAGATACAGAGGAGAAACCGTGAGGGCAAGACCAGTCTGCTATGAGACACAGAGGAGAAACCATGAGGGCAAGATCAGTCTGCTATGAGATACAGAGGAGAAACCGTGAAGTCAAGATCAGTCTGCTATGAGATACAGAGGAGAAACCGTGAAGTCAAGATCAGTCTGCTATGAGATACAGAGGAGAAACCGTGAAGTCAAGATCAGTCTGCTATGAGATACAGAGGAGAAACCGTGAAGTCAAGATCAGTCTGCTATGAGATACAGAGGAGAAACCGTGAGGTCAAGATCAGTCTGCTATGAGATACAGAGGAGAAACTGTGAAGTCAAGATCAGTCTGCTATGAGATACAGAGGAGAAACCGTGAGGGCAAGATCAGTCTGCTATGAGATACAGAGGAGAAACCGTGAAGTCAATATCAGTCTGCTATGAGATACAGAGGAGAAACCATGAGGGCAAGATCAGTCTGCTATGAGATACAGAGGATAAACCGTGAAGTCAAGATCAGTCTGCTATGAGATACAGAGGAGAAACCGTGAAGTCAAGATCAGTCTGCTATGAGATACAGAGGAGAAACCGTGAAGTCAAGATCAGTCTGCTATGAGATACAGAGGAGAAACCGTGAGGGCAAGATCAGTCTGCTATGAGATACAGAGGAGAAACCGTGAAGTCAAGATCAGTCTGCTATGAGATACAGAGGAGAAACCGTGAGGTCAAGATCAGTCTGCTATGAGATACAGAGGAGAAACCGTGAGGGCAAGACCAGTCTGCTATGAGATACAGAGGAGAAACCATGAGGGCAAGATCAGTCTGCTATGAGATACAGAGGAGAAACCGTGAAGTCAAGATCAGTCTGCTATGAGATACAGAGGAGAAACCGTGAGGTCAAGATCAGTCTGCTATGAGATACAGAGGAGAAACCGTGAGGGCAAGACCAGTCTGCTATGAGATACAGAGGAGAAACCATGAGGGCAAGATCAGTCTGCTATGAGATACAGAGGAGAAACTGTGAAGTCAAGATCAGTCTGCTATGAGATACAGAGGAGAAACCGTGAAGTCAAGATCAGTCTGCTATGAGATACAGAGGAGAAACCGTGAAGTCAAGATCAGTCTGCTATGAGATACAGAGGAGAAACCGTGAAGTCAAGATCAGTCTGCTATGAGATACAGAGGAGAAACCATGAGGGCAAGATCAGTCTGCTATGAGATACAGAGGAGAAACCGTGAAGTCAAGATCAGTCTGCTATGAGATACAGAGGAGAAACCGTGAGGTCAAGATCAGTCTGCTATGAGATACAGAGGAGAAACCGTGAGGGCAAGACCAGTCTGCTATGAGATACAGAGGAGAAACCATGAGGGCAAGATCAGTCTGCTATGAGATACAGAGGAGAAACTGTGAAGTCAAGATCAGTCTGCTATGAGATACAGAGGAGAAACCGTGAAGTCAAGATCAGTCTGCTATGAGATACAGAGGAGAAACCGTGAAGTCAAGATCAGTCTGCTATGAGATACAGAGGAGAAACCGTGAGGTCAAGATCAGTCTGCTATGAGATACAGAGGAGAAACCGTGAGGGCAAGACCAGTCTGCTATGAGACACAGAGGAGAAACCATGAGGTCAAGATCAGTCTGCTATGAGATACAGAGGAGAAACCGTGAGGGCAAGACCAGTCTGCTATGAGATACAGAGGAGAAACCATGAGGGCAAGATCAGTCTGCTATGAGATACAGAGGAGAAACCGTGAAGTCAAGATCAGTCTGCTATGAGATACAGAGGAGAAACCGTGAGGTCAAAATCAGTCTGCTATGAGATACAGAGGAGAAACCGTGAGGGCAAGACCAGTCTGCTATGAGATACAGAGGAGAAACCGTGAGGGCAAGATCAGTCTGCTATGAGATACAGAGGAGAAACTGTGAAGTCAAGATCAGTCTGCTATGAGATACAGAGGAGAAACCGTGAAGTCAAGATCAGTCTGCTATGAGATACAGAGGAGAAACCGTGAAGTCAAGATCAGTCTGCTATGAGATACAGAGGAGAAACCGTGAGGTCAAGATCAGTCTGCTATGAGATACAGAGGAGAAACCGTGAGGGCAAGACCAGTCTGCTATGAGACACAGAGGAGAAACCATGAGGGCAAGATCAGTCTGCTATGAGATACAGAGGAGAAACCGTGAAGTCAAGATCAGTCTGCTATGAGATACAGAGGAGAAACCGTGAAGTCAAGATCAGTCTGCTATGAGATACAGAGGAGAAACCGTGAAGTCAAGATCAGTCTGCTATGAGATACAGAGGAGAAACCGTGAAGTCAAGATCAGTCTGCTATGAGATACAGAGGAGAAACCGTGAGGTCAAGATCAGTCTGCTATGAGATACAGAGGAGAAACCGTGAGGGCAAGACCAGTCTGCTATGAGACACAGAGGAGAAACCATGAGGGCAAGATCAGTCTGCTATGAGATACAGAGGAGAAACCGTGAAGTCAAGATCAGTCTGCTATGAGATACAGAGGAGAAACCGTGAGGTCAAGATCAGTCTGCTATGAGATACAGAGGAGAAACCGTGAGGGCAAGACCAGTCTGCTATGAGATACAGAGGAGAAACCATGAGGGCAAGATCAGTCTGCTATGAGATACAGAGGAGAAACTGTGAAGTCAAGATCAGTCTGCTATGAGATACAGAGGAGAAACCGTGAAGTCAAGATCAGTCTGCTATGAGATACAGAGGAGAAACCGTGAAGTCAAGATCAGTCTGCTATGAGATACAGAGGAGAAACCGTGAGGGCAAGATCAGTCTGCTATGAGATACAGAGGAGAAACCGTGAAGTCAAGATCAGTCTGCTATGAGATACAGAGGAGAAACCGTGAGGTCAAGATCAGTCTGCTATGAGATACAGAGGAGAAACCGTGAGGGCAAGACCAGTCTGCTATGCGATACAGAGGAGAAACCGTGAAGTCAACATCAGTCTGCTATGAGATACAGAGGAGAAACCGTGAAGTCAAGATCAGTCTGCTATGCGATACAGAGGAGAAACCGTGAAGTCAAGATCAGTCTGCTATGAGATACAGAGGAGAAACCGTGAGGGCAAGATCAGTCTGCTATGAGATACAGAGGAGAAACCATGAGGGCAAGATCAGTCTGCTATGAGATACAGAGGAGAAACCGTGAGGTCAAGATCAGTCTGCTATGAGATACAGAGGAGAAACCGTGAGGTCAATATCAGTCTGCTATGAGATACAGAGGAGAAACCGTGAGGTCAAGATCAGTCTGCTATGAGATACAGAGGAGAAACCATGAGGCCAAGATCAGTCTGCTATGAGATACAGAGGAGAAACCGTGAAGTCAAGATCAGTCTGCTATGAGATACAGAGGAGAAACCGTGAGGTCAAGATCAGTCTGCTATGAGATACAGAGGAGAAACCATGAGGGCAAGATCAGTCTGCTATGAGATACAGAGGAGAAACCAGTATGATGATATCTGATCAATTCTGATATATTTTTATAATATAGAAAACTTTGTGGTCAAGATCAGTCTGCACATCCTTAGGAAAACCGTTGATGCTCAGTCTGATAATGAGATAAAGAGAAACAGGAAGTCCCTGACAGTCTGTATATGATACAGAGGAGAAACCACTGAGGGCAAGATCCATCTTCATAAGGTCAAATACATCTTACTGTGAGGAAGAACAGTCAACACTAGATACAGAGGAGAACATTCAATATCAGTCTGCTAGAGATACAGAGAGAAACCGTGAGGTCAAGATCACTGCTAGAGATACAGTGGAGAAACATCAAGATCACTAGAGATACAGAGGAGAAACCGTGAAGTCAAGATCAGTCTGCTATGAGATACAGACTAGAAACTGTGAGGTCAGAACATCTGCACTGAGATTACAGAGGAGAACATCAACACTAGATTACTGTATGAGAACATCAGAAACCAGTAGATGATATCTGATCAATTCTGATAGAACATAATACTAGATTACTGTGAGGAGAACATCCTTATCAAAAATGTTGATTACTGATAAGGAGAACATCAAGTCCCTGACTAGATTACTGTGAGGAGAACATCAACACTAGATTACTGTGAGGAGAACATCAACACTAGATTACTGTGAGAACATCAACACTAGATTACTGTGGGGAGAACATTAAAACTAGATTACTGTGGAGAGAACATCAACACTAGATTACTGTGAGGAGAACATCAACACTAGATTACTGTGGAGAGAACATCAACACTAGATTACTGTGAGGAGAACATCAACACTAGATTACTGTGAGGAGAACATCAACACTAGATTACTGTGAGGAGAACATCAACACTAGATTACTGTGAGGAGAACATCAACACTAGATTACTGTGAGGAGAACATTAAAACTAGATTACTGTGAGGAGAACATCAACACTAGATTACTGTGAGGAGAACATCAACACTAGATTACTGTGAGGAGAACATCAACACTAGATTACTGTGAGGAGAACATCAACACTAGATTACTGTGAGGAGAACATCAACACTAGATTACTGTGAGGAGAACATCAACACTAGATTACTGTGAGGAGAACATCAACACTAGATTACTGTGAGGAGAACATCAACACTAGATTACTGTGAGGAGAACATCAACACTAGATTACTGTGGGGAGAACATCAACACTAGATTACTGTGAGGAGAACATCAACACTAGATTACTGTGAGGAGAACATCAACACTAGATTACTGTGAGGAGAACATCAACACTAGATTACTGTGGGGAGAACATCAACACTAGATTACTGTGAGGAGAACATCAACACTAGATTACTGTGAGGAGAACATCAACACTAGATTACTACTGTGAGGAGAACATCAACACTAGATTACTGTGAGGAGAACATCAACACTTCAGATTACTGTCCTGAGGAGAACATTAAACCACTAGATTACTGTGAGGAGAACATTAACACTAGATTACTGTGAGGAAACATCAACACTAGACCACTGTGAGAGAACATCAACACTAGATTACTGTGAGGAGAACATCAACACTAGATTACTGTGGAGGAGAACATCAACACTAGATTACTGTGAGGAGAACATCAACACTAGATTACTGTGGGGAGAACATCAACACTAGATTACTGTGAGGAGAACATCACAGATTACTGTGGGGAGAACATCAGATTACTGTGAGGAGAACATCAACACTAGATTACTGTGAGGAGAACATTAACACTAGATTACTGTGAGGAGAACATTAAAACTAGATTACTGTGAGGAGAGGATTACATAACTAGACCTGTTGTACCAAAGATCTGTAATTATCCTGTAGCTGATCAGCTCACTCCTATTTCTGTCTCCATCCTTGGCGTATAACGGACCAGGCTCCAGGGATAAAGCACCGTCCTGTGGACAACAACAGACCAGGGTTCAGAGATAAACCACCGTCCTGTGGACAACAACAGACCAGGGTTCAGGGATAAAGCACCGTCCTGTGGACAACAACAGACCAGGGTTCAGAGATAAACCACCGTCCTGTGGACAACAACAGACCAGGGTTCAGAGATAAACCACCGTCCTGTGGACAACAACAGACCAGGGTTCAGGGATAAAGCACCGTCCTGTGGACAACAACAGACCAGGGTTCAGAGATAAAGCACTCTCCTGTGGACTGTGGACAGAGATAAACTGCACACGTCCTGTGTTAAGTTACAGACCAGGGTTCAGAGATAGGTACACAGATATACTGTAACACACCTCTCTCTCTCTGTTCAGGTACACCTCTCTCTGTTCAGGTACACAGATATACTGTAACACACCTCTCTCTGTTCAGGTACACAGATATACTGTAACACACCTCTCTCTGTTCACGTACACCTCTCTCTGTTCAGGTACACAGATATACTGTAACACACCTCTCTCTCTGTTCAGGTACACAGATATACTGTATCACACCTCTCTCTGTTCAGGTACACAGATATACTGTAACACACCTCTCTCTGTTCACGTACACCTCTCTCTGTTCAGGTACACAGATATACTGTATCACACCTCTCTCTCTGTTCACGTACACCTCTCTCTGTTCAGGTACACAGATATACTGTAACACACCTCTCTCTGTTCAGGTACACAGATATACTGTAACACACCTCTCTCTCTGTTCAGGTACACAGATATACTGTAACACACCTCTCTCTGTTCAGGTACAC
This sequence comes from Oncorhynchus keta, assembly GCF_023373465.1. NCBI lineage: Eukaryota > Metazoa > Chordata > Actinopteri > Salmoniformes > Salmonidae > Oncorhynchus > Oncorhynchus keta. The sequence continues at coordinate 5,727 of NW_026287420.1, read as the reverse complement.
AGATATACTGTAACACACCTCTCTCTGTTCAGGTACACAGATACACTGTATCACACCTCTCTGTTCAGGTACACACTCTCTCTGTTCAGGTACACAGATACACTGTATCACACCTCTCTCTGTTCAGGTACACAGATATACTGTAACACACAGCTCTCTCTGTTCAGGTACACAGATATACTGTAACACACACCTCTCTGTTCAGGTACACAGATATACTGTAACACACACCTCTCTCTGTTCAGGTACACAGATATACTGTAACACACACCTCTCTCTGTTCAGGTACACAGATATACTGTATCACACCTCTCTCTGTTCAGGTACACAGATATTATCACACCTATCACACACCTCTCTCTGTTCAGGTCTGTTCACACAGATATACTGTATCACACACCTCTCTGTTCAGGTACACCTCTCTCTGTTCAGGTACACAGATATACTGAATCACACCTCTCTCTGTTAAGTTACACAGATATACTGTATCACACCTCTCTCTGTTCAGGTACACAGATATACTGTATCACACCTCTCTCTGTTCAGGTACACAGATATACTGTATCACACACCTCTCTCTGTTCAGGTACACAGATATACTGTATCACACCTCTCTCTGTTCAGGTACACAGATATACTGTATCACACCTATCTCTGTTCAGGTACACAGATATACTGTATCACACCTCTCTCTGTTCAGGTACACAGATATTATCACACCTCTCTCTGTTCAGGTACACAAATATACTGTATCACACCTCTCTCTGTTCAGGTACACAGATATACTGTAACAAACCTCTCTCTGTTCAGGTACACAGATATACTGTATCACACCTCTCTCTGTTCAGGTACACAGATATACTGTAACACACACCTCTCTGTTCAGGTACACAGATATACTGTATCACACACCTCTCTCTGTTCAGGTACACAGATATACTGTAACACACACCTCTCTGTTCAGGTACACAGATATACTGTATCACACACCTCTTTCTCTGTGAGGTTGACCTTTGCCCTGTAGCCGGAGCTGACACACAGTTTGGCTATCCCCAGGTTGGTTCTGACACAGGGCTGGAACCACGGTGGACGGTTGTCAACGTCCTTCACGTTAACCGTGATGGTCACCACGGCAGTGAACGAAGGCTCGCCGGACTCAGAAACGTTATACGTGTCCTGGGAAATGGTGTTAATAGATTGTCAAGGAAGGTCAAAGGGCATTGAGATGAGGACAGCAGATCCTGGTTCTCTACTATAGGATTATGTTATTTTACAGATTATAGTATATTTCTGGAATACTTTACAGATTGTAGTATATTTCTGGAATACTTTACAGATTCTAGTATATTTCTGGAATACTTTACAGATTCTAGTATATTTCTGGAATACTTTACAGATTCTAGTATATTTCTTGAATACTTTACAGATTCTAGTATATTTCTTTAATATTTTACAGATTAGAGTATATTTCTTGAATACTTTACAGATTCTAGTATATTTATTTAATATTTTACAGATTAGAGTATATTTCTGAAATACTTTACAGATTATAGTATATTTATTGAATACTTTAGAATATACATAAAATATATATATTTCTAGAATACTTTGTAATCCCATTTGACATAAACAGTAGGGAAGAATGTAAACAACAGTATACCTGTACATGTAAGACCAGGGAGATCTTTGGACAGAGTCGTAGTCGATGATGTTTTGCACCAGTATGTTGGGGGTGTTGGCATTCTCCAGTCGTAGATACCTGTTCTGGTGACACCAACAATGACAAACGTGTTTAATCTGCTGAGCAATGATTTGACTGAACCTTTATTTATACCAGCTTCGTCTTGTTGAGATAAAAAAATATATATCTATTTTCAGGAGAGACCTGGACCAAGACAACAGCATCAACAGATCAGTGTTAGTGTTCATAGTGTTCATAGTGTTCATCGGTGTTCTTACCGTGGCTGATGGAGGGGCTCAGGTCACTGTGGCTGATCCGGCCAAACTGGTGTTCACGGATCAGCTGTGGGAGAGGGGCTCAGAGTCAATGTCTGTGGCCTCTATCCGGCCAATACTGGTGTTCACAGGAGTCAGCTGTGGGAGAGAGAGGGCTCAGAGTCAATGTCTGTGGCCTCTATCCGACCAATACTGGTGTTCACAGGAGTCAGCTGTGGGAGAGAGAGAGGGCTCAGAGTCAATGTCTGGGGCCTCTATCCGACCAATACTGGTGTTCACAGGAGACAGCTGTGGGAGAGAGAGGGCTCAGAGTCAATGTCTGGGGCCTCTATCCGACCAATACTGGTGTTCACAGGAGTCAGCTGTGGGAGAGAGAGGGGCTCAGAGTCAATGTCTGGGGCCTCTATCCGACCAATACTGGTGTTCACAGGAGTCAGCTGTGGGAGAGAGAGGGGGCTCAGAGTCAATGTCTGGGGCCTCTATCCGACCAATACTGGTGTTCACAGGAGTCAGCTGTGGGAGAGAGAGAGGGCTCAGAGTCAATGTCTGGGGCCTCTATCCGACCAATACTGGTGTTCACAGGAGTCAGCTGTGGGAGAGAGAGGGGGGCTCAGAGTCAATGTCTGGGGCCTCTATCCGACCAATACTGGTGTTCACAGGAGTCAGCCGTGGGAGAGAGAGGGCTCAGAGTCAATGTCTGTGACCTCTATCCGACCAACACTGCTGTTCACAGGAGTCAGCTGTGGGAGAGAGAGGCTCAGAGTCAATGTCTGTGGCCTCTATCTGACCAATGGTGTTCACAGGAGTCAGCTGTGGAGAGAGAGGGGGGCCTCTCAATGTCTGTGGCCTCTATCTGACCAATACTGGTGTTCACAGGAGTCAGCTGTGGGAGAGAGAGGGGCTCAGAGTCAATGTCTGTGGCCTCTATCTGACCAATACTGGTGTTCACAGGAGTCAGCTGTGGGAGAGAGAGGGGGCTCAGAGTCAATGTCTGTGGCCTCTATCTGACCAATACTGGTGTTCACAGAGTCAGCTGTGGAGAGAGAGGGGGCTCAGAGTCAATGTCTGGGGCCTCTATCCGACCAATACTGGTGTTCACAGGAGTCAGCTGTGGGAGTCAGAGTCAATGTCTGGGCCTCTATCCGAGACAGGAGTCAGCTGTGGGAGAGAGGGCTCAGAGTCAATGTCTGGGGGCCTCTATCCGACCAATACTGGTGTTCACAGGAGTCAGCTGTGGGAGAGAGAGAGGCTCAGAGTCAATGTCTGGGGCCTCTATCCGACCAATACTGGTGTTCACAGGAGTCAGCTGTGGGAGAGAGAGGCCTCAGAGTCAATGTCTGTGGCCTCTATCCGACCAATACTGGTGTTCACAGGAGTCAGCTGTGGGAGAGAGAGGGCTCAGAGTCAATGTCTGTGGCCTCTATCTGACCAATACTGGTGTTCACAGGAGTCAGCTGTGGGAGAGAGAGGGCTCAGAGTCAATGTCTGTGGCCTCTATCTGACCAATACTGGTGTTCACAGGAGTCAGCTGTGGGAGAGAGAGGGCTCAGAGTCAATGTCTGTGGCCTCTATCTGACCAATACTGGTGTTCACAGGAGTCAGCTGTGGGAGAGAGAGGGCTCAGAGTCAATGTCTGGGGCCTATCCGACCAATACTGGTGTTCACAGGAGTCAGCTGTGGGAGAGAGAGGGCTTCACTGGGGCCTCTATCCATTACATGGTGTTCACAGAGTCATGGAAGAGAGGGCTCCAGAGTCAACATACTGATATTACATTGTAGGAAGGTTTAATGTTACTTCATGGAAAACCCGATGTGGTGGAAGGTTTATTCATACAAACTGATGTGGTATTGTATAAAAAAACATTTTATTTATTTATTTATATAGCCCTTTGTACATCAGCTGATATCTCAAAGTGCTGTACAGAAACCCAGCCTAAAACCCCAAACAGCAAGCAATGCAGGTGTAGAAGCACGGAGTCAATGTATGAAGGGTGCAAGTAGTTAATTACTATTGTCATCGTAACATAATCACTATTGGTGTCATCGTAACATAATCACCATGGTAATGTTGGGCCCAAGTGTCTAATGCTGTTAGGTACATAGTAAATAGAAGAAGGTCTCACCTCGTTCACCTGGAGAACGTAATGACTCTGAGTGAAGTAAGGTACATAGTAAATAGAAGAGGGTCTCACCTCGTTCACCTGGAGAACGTAATGACTCTGAGCGAAGTAAGGTACATAGTAAATAGAAGAAGGTCTCACCTCGTCACCTGAGAACGTCTACCTCGTTCATGGAGAACGTAATGACTCTGAGTGAAGTAAGGTACATAGTAAATAGAAGAGGGTCTCACCTCGTTCACCTGGGATTGTAATGACTCTGAGCGAAGTAAGGTACATAGTAAATAGAAGAGGGTCTCACCTCGTTCACCTGGAGAACGTAATGACTCTGAGTGAAGTAAGGTACATAGTAAATAGAAGAGGGTCTCACCTCGTTCACCTGGACAACGTAATGACTCTGAGCGAAGTAAGGTACATAGTAAATAGAAGAGGGTCTCACCTCGTTCACCTGGAGATTGTAATGACTCTGAGCGAAGTAAGGTAAATAGTAAATAGAAGAGGGTCTCACCTCATTCGCCTGGAGAACGTAATGACTCTGAGTGAAGTAAGGTACTGTGGCAAAGAAGGGGGTCGAGTGATAAGTGGCAGATATGTGAGAGCAGAGCTAATAAACGGGCTCTGCCCGATCAATAAAATGCCCCCCCCTGTCAGAACTACAGATCACAAAATGGCCGACCGCCAAAACTACAAGTCCCAGAAGCAAGGGAACCCTCAGAAGGTGGAGCCGACTCATAGATAAAGGTTCAAGAAAAACCAGGAAGAAAAAGGGAGGGTGCTGGAAGGAGCTATGAACAATAGAGAAAGAGACTATAGAGATTGGCTGGATTTACCGTGTATGAGCTGGATTGTTTGGACTTACCTGTTGGCGTTTGGAGCTGGACCTACTGAGAACCCGATTCGTGTACCGAACCCTGCTATCCTGACCTCGCCTACGGCCTGGGTGGACCAGGACGGAGAAACAAACACACAGGTACTGTCCTGTTCGAAAGAACTCTCATTCTTGGGTGATTTGGTGACAGTTTACTATAGTTTGTGACAAACGCTCCTAACCTTGAAGAGGTTTGCCACAGTACATAGTAAATAGAAGAGGTCTCACCTCGTTCACCTGGAGAACGTAATGACTCTGGAGCGAAGTAAGGTACATAGTAAATAGAAGAGGGTCTCACCTCGTTCACCTGGAGAACGTAATGACTCTGAGAGAAGTAAGGCACATAGTAAATAGAAGAGGGTCTCACCTCATTCACCTGGAGAACGTAATGACTCTGAGTGAAGTAAGGTACATAGTAAAGCCAGAAGAGGGTCTCACCTCATTCACCTGGAGAACGTAATGACTCTGAGTGAAGTAAGGTACATAGTAAATAGAAGAGGGTCTCACCTCATTCACCTGGAGAACGTAATGACTCTGAGTGAAGTAAGGTACATAGTAAATAGAAGAGGGTCTCACCTCATTCACCTGGAGAACGTAATGACTCTGAGTGAAGTAAGGCATACATAGTAAATAGAAGAGGGTCTCACCTCGTTCACCTGGGAGAACGTAATGACTCTGAGTGAAGTAAGGAGGGTCTCACCGTTCACCTGGAGATAAATAGAAGAAGGGTCTCACCTCGTTCACCTGGAGATCGTAATGACTCTGAGCGAAGTAAGGTACATAGTA